>NW_028186423.1:1934185-2014521 GCF_003343005.1 Rhea americana
AAAAAAAAAAAAAAAAAAAAAAAAAAAAAGAGGAGGAGGAAGAAAAAAGGGGGGAAAAGGAGGGTCCGAAAAGCACATTGCTGGGTAGGCTCTGTTGTTGCTCCTGATAGCAGCCTTCCTCTCTGTTTTCCATGGAAACGTTTTGAAAGCAAATTCCCTCCCCCCCCCAAAAAAAGAGAGAAAAACAGAAAAAGAAAGATCCATGCAGATAAATGAATAGGAGCTCAGAACATGCCGGCTCGTCACTAATTGTCCACTTTACATATGCTCCTTCATGTCTGGCAATTCCTTTTATATTGTGGAGGGACAGCAATGAAACTCCATTATACTCCGGTAAGGAGAGGCTTATGGAATGCATTTAAAATTGATCAGAATCACTTTTACAATGTTGTTATTTATTTTATCCTAATTTCCTGCTTGCCTTTTCAGCCCAGTTCATTTAAAAGAAGAAGAGATGGGGGATTAATGAAGGAGAGCTACAATTTTACAAGATGGCCCAGTAATTGGTAATGAAGGACCCCACTTTTGTGCTTTTGAAGACGTGTCTAGTTAACTTGCAAGTGCCACCTTATTTTTCACAGGGACCCACACCATGGAATTGCCCCATTCCTGCTGTTTGATTTTCCTGAAGCTATGGCTGTGGATCTGCCTCTGCATATTGCTGATAGTGGACACTGTGTAAACCATACCACTGTTTATGTCCACTGTGTGGTTAGGTGCTTCAGTACTCACTTTGTGTTTTGGGTGGACTAAGCAATCCAGAGCACACTTCCTAAAAGTTCTTGTGATGGATTTCCTGGAATTGTGGTTATCATTGTATTAAGAAGAAGGGGTGGTTGGATGAAACATAATTTTTCTTTCATCCCACAAATGCCTCCTGAGTCTAATAAGAATGGTGGCACTGAGGAAACTTCAATTCAAGCTCCCAAATGGCCGTGAACTAGTTGCAAAGGAGGAAATCCTCAGAGGGGCTGTAATGTTGTGATGTTCAGCAGCAGAGGGGCTTTGGGATCAGCAAAGCTTGAGCAGCCTCAGTGCAGCAGTGAAGCCCAAGCCTGAGGAAGGTAGTTTGGCATACCCATGGGACCCTTTATGTGAAGAGTTTGAATGCTTCAGGATGTCAGATTATTTAGGATTTAGGCAGGTCCTTTGTGAATCACCTGGTAAGACTTAGATCTCTGGTAGCTCCCACCCCTGTCGCCACCCTCACTCTGCTGGGAAGCCTCACCATTCCTTTGTGARCCTCTATCTGTAAAGGCAAGATGGCACCGGGGGCACTCAGATGACAGACCTCTAAATGATGGGTAAGGCACATATACTCACTGCAATAATGAATCTCCAAATGAAGGACCTAATTATGTATGTTAGAGTTGTGAGCTGATACAGACCATTGGTAATCCCTCTGCTGAACCAACCTTTGCTGCAGCCTTTTGCAATACATACTACTGCATTTCATGGTATGTGGCGTGTCTCAGGGAGATAAAAATCATTGTTGCTTCCTGTGAAACCTTGCCAACCAGTCTCACATTTTTGTAAGTAATTTCCATTCTGCTATGGTCTATTACACATGTTATTTTGAAAGATTGTGAAAGAGTTAAGCAAAATGAAGACCATTATYAATATTTTATTTGTCACAGCTGAAAAACTATGCTTATAGGTCAGTTTATTGCATTCCATTCATTGATTTCAGTACTCAAAGCCTTTCAGGGAGTGTCTCAAATCCACTGATGTTTCAGAGTGCTAAGTTTTGTGTTTGGATTTCTGATAAAACTGAAGGATATGTCAAAACCATGTAACAGACTACAAGTCTGATTTACTGCTGCATCCTTCCTGTCTCTGCTGGTGTTAACTCCAGTGATTTCGTCAGAGTGGAGCTGCATAATGTTGATTTAATTCTTGTATAGGTGTGACCCTCCAGAGACACACTTCCCTGCTTTTATTCCCACTGCCTTCAGTTCAGGGACATAATCATAATCATAATTAGGAATGATGACCTGATTCAGTGAGGCATATAAACACAAGCCGGTCTTGAAGCGTATCAGTAGTCGTACTGAATAYGATGGGGCTACTTTCTTTGTTAAAGCTGGAGATGTGTTTAAATCCTTTGCAAACGGTAACCTATGTATTAACGCTCTGTCCTGAATTCTGCAAAAGTGAAAGTCTTTTGGCTGACTGTAACATGCTTTGGATCAGGTCTGTGAGTAGAGGAAACTTGATAAAAGATCTAAGGAGGCTCAAGAACTAAACTGTATTTGGTACTCACTCCCAATGCGTGCAATTCCATTTGCATCAATTAACTTACATGTTTGTAACTAAGGATGGAATTTGAGCAAAATCACTTTCAGAGTACGTTCCTAGCAACGTCTACAGATCCAATACTTTCTGAAAGCAAAGTAGGATAATACATATTTTTTCCTGCAGATTATATTGTCTATTCTAGTTGCCATTTAAAAAGCTGATGCCTCAAAAAGCAGACCCAGCAGGTTTCAAGTATTTTTATTTATGGATGTCTTCAGGCACAAAACTTGCCAGACTCCAGAACTGGTAGTGGGCTTCGGGGAAGAGAATTTCACTGGGAAGAGAATTTCACTCAAAATTAAATACCCTGGAAATGGACTGGATCCAAGACTGAATAAAATCTGCTGCTGAGGTACAAGTGCCTRATTATAACCACTGTCTGAAAATTTGATGTAATAATAATCAAGGGAAAATTACTCATTACATTAGAATGTAATCATTTTTAATGGTCTTAAGAGATTTTACAAACAGCTAAAATACCAAAACTTAAGTAATCAAAGTAGCCATGATCAGTATTTATAATTAGGCCAAAGTGAAAAGAACTGAGTGAATGAAATTTAGAAATGCATGTACTGTAATTTGATTTGAACAGTCAACATTGCTAAAAAGCCTAAATGTTTACTATGAGATTGTGTTTTGATTCAGCATTGCCACACAACTACATTTGTTACTCTTCATTTGAATACAAAAATTACATCTAATCTAATTAAAAATAATAGAATAAAAGCAGGAACTTGATGTCCTTTGGAAGTCCTCAGACTTATTAAAACTAAAAGCAGTTCAACAAATTTAAAGAATTAATTGAATTAATTAATCAGGGGCTAGATTCTGGCTCCAGCTGCAAAGGTAACTGGGAGGAATAACAATCCTAATGTTACAACAACAGAGTTCTTACTGCTTGATGGCATCTACTGAATACCTGTGATCTACCTAAGTTACCTTTGAAACAGCTGTTTTGAGTTGGATTAGCAGTTTAGTTGCAGAAGCACTGAGCTCAATGTGGATTAATTAAATGTGCTTTTACTGCAGGGGACTAGCTTCTCCTGCATCTAGATCACTAACAGTTCAAACCTAGTTTCAACCTACAGATGGTTTCTCTAAGGAGCAAGGGAGTAGGCGATAGGAAGACAGTGCAAACACAGGTGGGCTGATTTGTGTCTCTCCCTGTCCTGCCTTCCTTCCCTAGTAGGTCTTTAAACTGTGACCTGAAAAGAGTTGTAGTAAAATTTCCCCTCCAACACAGTGGAACTATTGTTTCTCTAAGTACAGTAGATTGCCTCTAAAAAAGCATACCCAGCTTCTCATCAATAACCTGTACTCTTTTCTTGTGTAGTAGTTCTTTGCTTGGAAATGCTTCAACTCCACAAAAGGCATCCTGAAGTATTTTTGTTCCTGAAAGCCTATGAAAATAAAGGAAGGCATTTGTTAGGGAATAGTGAGAGTTTTTGAGTGCTGTATCTTATGACAGGTGACTACTTAAGTGGAAAATTAGTAGGTCTCAAGCATTTATGTAATGTTATATTTTTTTAAAGGTCTCTACTTCCTGTGACTGAGAGAAGGGGTAATGGTTTGCCTTTTTAATGTGGATACAGAAGAATCTTATTTGTTACTGGTTGAGTAGTAAATCCTGCTAAATTGCTTTGCAGATTCCTGGTRGTATACACCTTATCTAGCTTTAGTTGTTTWAAAAAAAGAAAAAGACAACTAAGGTAGCCATCTAGGCTTTTAGTCAATGAAGAAAGATAGAGTCCTTTAAAGGGTGGTTCACTGTATCCTGACAAAGGTATGTAAGAGAAATGGGGTCAATAGCCTTTGACAAGCACCAAGAAATGTCTCTCTTCATTGACTGGGAGTGAAGAAGCCCAGGCAGCAATCGGTTTAGACCAGATGCCTCACTTTTTGGCAGCTAGTCAGTTGACATGAAGCTTACCCTGTATGTTGCTGTTGCATGCCTGTGAAAGAGAAGGGCGCTGTGAGAGATTTGGTGATTTTCATAGACTCTGTGTACTTTTGGTAAAGTGATGGTTGCAAGGTTGCTCTCATTCYTAAAGAAGGACCTTTATTTCTTACTGTCCATGTAGGACATGGCTGCRGCACACCACAACAATTTCCAGTTAAGCAGGCTTGTGTCATGCCTGGATGCC
Source organism: Rhea americana (assembly GCF_003343005.1). Taxonomy (NCBI): domain Eukaryota; kingdom Metazoa; phylum Chordata; class Aves; order Rheiformes; family Rheidae; genus Rhea; species Rhea americana. The sequence goes on from NW_028186423.1 coordinate 1,938,628, forward strand.
ATAGCAGAAGTGGAGTCATTGGATGGTTTCCTGCTAAGCAGGTGTGCAAGTCTGCAAGTATGGTTTTGGATATGCCTGAAGCATGYTCCTCTTACAAGCAAGTACTCACAGTATGCCTTCTTGCTTGCCARAGGTAGATGCCTGCAGAATCTGTGTGAGCAGCTGTTTAGATGGGAAAAAGGCAGGATATACATTAGATTATGGAGTCTCTGGAAATCTCTTTCACCTCAAAAGTTTTGAACATCTTGGCCAGATTTCACAGATTACTTGCTTTTTCCCCAGATAATTTGCTTACAATTAATATTAGATTGTCCTGTTGGAAAGAGTCAAAACAGACAGATTTCTTGCTGTTACTGGAGCAGCTTTCAAAGAATTCAGGTCCAGTTGCTTAAATATATAGGATAGGATTAATCTCACCTGCCTCCAGAAGTGTACAGTTTAAATGATGTCTATTTTTGAGTTAGTCACCYTTGGCTCCTGTTACCGTCAGCAGAAAGAAACTGGCACTGCCAAAGGGCATGTCTTAGACACCTACTGTATGTGAAACGACTCATCCAACCAAAAGTGCTTAACTCTTCCTGCTGACTAGGCTAGCCTGGAGCAGCTAGCTCAGACTAGACGCATAGGTTCAAGATATCCAGCATTAAGTGGGATGAGTCCAGTTTTTAGTATGTAGGTATTGCTGCTTAAAAATTACAGATAAAAATCATGCCCCTATTGAAATTAATGGAAAAGTTGCTGCTGATTTGCATGAAGGGAGAAATCTTCCAGCTTCATGGAACTATACACACAGGTARAAATTAGGGGGATGCTTTAGTGCTTGCAGGACCTAAGCCACACTTAGTGCTGGTTAACTCAAAAGTCTTTGTTGATTTTAACTGCTATGTACTAAGATTCCAAGTGTAGATCCTTTTTTAGTGTATTCCCTTGTGTACCAGATGAGTTTTCTAGTTTGACCTCATTGCTTTCCACATCAGGGCATGTAAATACAAGAGGATATGTCTAGCATATGTCTACATTGCAGGCATGGTGTGCAGCTTTAAACAGAAGTTAGYTTTAAATGGGCTGTCTGGGGTACTGTGACTAGTACTCTTCACAGCTGGGGCTACATTGCTACAGGCTTCTGTGCCTGAAATGTGAATATTTGCTTCAATCCACAGGACTCAGTACCTCACCGAGTCTCCTTGCAGCTTATAGCTGCCACTATCCTGTTGCTAGTGGTTCCTGTCTCCTCTCTATTCCCCATTTCTGACAGTCCTCCTTGGGTTGCTTCTATTGTTGCTAGAGCTTGAGCTGCCGCCAGTGGTGGCTCTAAGTGGCTGGAGAACCTGTGAGGAGTTGGAGAGTAAGCATACAGAAAAGGATGAGGAAGGATAGCTCCAAGAGTTGTCAGGAACAGAGGACTAGGAGGCTCATTACTTTCCCAACACACACCTTCCACTTACACATCCAGTGTAAGTGTTCATCTCTTGCTGTCCTTGTTATGCCTCTGAATGCAGAAGAGCTTTTGCACCATTGGTTGTCCTGTCCTTATCTCTTTCAYGAGGAGTGGCAGAATACAGAGCAGAAATGCCCCCTTTTGGGCATTTCGTGGCATATATATGTCTCTCTTCTTTCACTTCATGATGTCCTTCAGAGAGTGTAGGGAAGTTAACCCCATTCACAATGAGTCTGCATGTAATAAGAATTCTCATTTACTCCTAATAGCCACTGGTATCAATCATATAGCTTGATTTCTAGGTCTATTGTATAAAGCAATGAATAGGAAAAGAGCCTAAGGTGCTAAACATTTTGGCACTGGAATGAGGGCAGTTGAATTTGAGAACAGACTTGAGAAGTCCCAGCTGTGCTTGGCATGCCCCAGGGTGCTGTGTAATCTTAAAAGTTGCTCAGGGGATTGAGAGAGAGAAACTTTTCAGCTAATACAATTTATTGGGTGCTAGAAGCAGGACAGGAAGGGGTTTATAATCTGCTGTCATGGTTCAGCTGACAGATGGTGACTTGTGAGCAGTGGTAACTTGAATGCTTCGTACTAGCTCATATAACTTGATGAGCTGATGAAAGTGTCCCTGTACAGAGAAGATGTGCTAGCCAAAGGCTGAATCAATTTGAAAAACAACKTTAATTTTACTAGTGCAAATTTTGTGTACAAGCAAAATCTTGACAGTAAGGAAAAAGATGMCATTAATGGAACACAAAACTGGTCAATATTGATCTTCTCTAGAACAGGGTAACACATACTGAGAAGACTGCATCAGAGACAGAACCATTGCCACCCCTTTTATGTTATGATGATACATGTTCAACTGTCCCTTGTTAATGGGACCAATGATCAAGCTGTAATTCAGGCCTCAAAACTCAAACAATGGTGATCTAGAAGATACGGCAACAGAGGGGTGACAAAGTAGGAGGAAGCTTGCCAGATTTATACTGTATCCTAAGCTGTTCCATTCCTTTTGATAATCTTCACCTTACTGTGAAGGAAGTGTCACTGTCATGAGCTGGCCATGCTGAGGCATTGGGTCTGTGACCTGGCATTTCAGCCCWGTGCTAGTGTAGTGGCTGAATTGACTCCTGCAGCCAAAGATCGGGTGGAAAGCCATTAAGGGTGATTCCTCACCAGCACAATGTCCAGACGCATGTCACTGCTGCTTCAAGTCATCCTGGGAGCAATCATCCATGAATTGATTTTACGGCAATGCTGACACTTGCTTTCATTCTTTTGGAGCCGGAGAGAATTGCTCTTAACCATGCCCCCTGCAGCCTCAGGATATAATCTCAGGAGCATAGTTTAGGGGCACAGTCAGCTTCAAGGCGCATTACTTTGCTTCAGTGCATTCTTATGTGTTTCCTTTTCCCTGCAGACCTTTTCCTGCTAAGGGGKATATCTGAACCAGTGAATGCACTTTTTTTTATTATTATTTTATTTTTTTTTTTGTTAGGAAGGCAACAGTCAGAAAGCTGATGTCTTATGTGCTGTTGTCAAACATACAACCATTTGCCYGGTTTGCTACTGGGTAGTATCCGGGGCTTATGTCTAAGCTTTCAGTTTCGTGATTATATCTTGTCTTAACAAAGGATTTTACAACAACTGCACATATCAAAATCACTTCATTGATACAACTGTACTTTGAAGCCCATATTTGCTAAAGCAGTGATCCTAAMAACATGGTTTAAGGATACAGCTTCAGTGAGATTATTTGTGCAAAGAAACATGATTTTTTTTAGGATCAGGCCCAAAATAATTTTTTTTATAGACAAGAAATCGTTTGAAATTCTTTTCTTTTTTTTCCCCCATATTCTTCATTAGCTTCATTAATYGTTGCTCTCTTTTGAAATTAAGGAGAACAAATTATTCTCTTGGTATTGAAGGGCACAAGAAAATAATAGCAAACACCATGTTTATACCTGAGTTTTTATTGTATTTCTCATGAATGGAGGTTTAGGAAAAAGGGAGGCAAATTGTTCACTGGGGGAAAAAAACAACCTATATTAAATCTAGAAATGTATAGTGATTTCTTGTGGATGCATATTTCATTGAAATGTTCTGGTAATAGAAACAATTTTTTTTAGGAATAGTTTAAAGGTTGCTAATTTCCAAATAAWGGGAAATGATCTGCTTGATAGGTTTTTCTTGTTGGTATTTGTACGGCATGTTTAGCAGCAAAATGCCAGGAGCAGAGGCAAAGCCAGGCAGGAAGCACAGGCTCTCCAACAGCSGCTGCGACCCCTGCTGTACTGCTGCCAAAGCTGGTGCAGCAGCACAGTGACAAGGACACTGGTTCTTGCGGGTTCCATAATGTGATTAGCGCTCTCCCTTCAGGGTGGGAGTGGAGACGATTTTTTTTTTAAAAGGAAAATGAAAACAGACACCTACAGGTGCAGAAGTGAGTGCCTTTTCCAACTTACTCTATTTCATGAACAAATATCTCTGAAAAATGTGCACAATTTGGGAAAATAACCTGACTGGAGAGGTTGCAGAGAAACATTTTTGACATTTTGTTCTCTTCTAACACTTCATGTATCTGAAAAATAGGGAGAGAGATTCTGTTTATTACTGCTATTGTGAAAGGCAAATGGGATTGGCTTTGTGGACTAGTAGGGTGGGAGGTGACTTCCTGCCTTCCTGCAGTGGGACATGAAAGTGCTTTCTCACCTAACAGGTCTTTTCAAAATAGTCCATCAACTTAGGTATTAGAAAAAGGATTGGTGAAATGGGTAGAGAGAGGAGAGTTTCTGAAGCAGAGTACATACATTACTGAGTACTGATCTTAGGAACTTGTTGGTCATTGCTGAGGCAATTTGGCATTTGGGATGAAGAACAAGATGGACCATTTAGCTAACTGGAGCTGATTTTTGGGAAGAATGGTTAGCGTAGATCTTAGCTAGATGAAGAAGGAAGAACCTAGAAGCTGGATGGGAGAAGATAAAGACATCCACTTATGCATGGCCCCTTTTGAAGATACAAAGATTGAAGGAAGGCTGTTATGTCTGCGGTTTTTGCCAGCCATTTCTTCTCCTTCCTACATGGGAAAGCAACTATGAGGCAATGAAGGACTGTTTCCCCTTCGRTGTGTAGTATGAATATGAGATAGGAGAGTTCGTTACAGAAAGACTTTACAAATCCTMACAGAAGGTGAATTATCCTATGATATCTGGTAGAGAGATTGTGATATTTTTAGTCTTTTGAGTTTTCTATTGAATTCTTTTAGCAGTGACATAATTTTCCAAAATCTTTTAGAAAGATTAGTATTGTCCCCTAAGAATCCTATAAACTTCTAGTCTGATAACAATAGAAGCTTTTCCAATTTACTGCCTATACCCACTAAACCCTGTAYGACTTTGGTCACTGTGAACAAAAATGGTGATGCAGAGAAAGCAAAGAGACTCACCAGCCCAAACCATGTGGATAGAAAAGGAACACATGAAACTTCCCTCAGTGGGATAATTGCRTAGTGTATGCCCAAGAAAGGCTAGAAAGCTTCATGGTCAAGGAAAGCTTACAAGAGCCGAAGAACGATCAAAAATGTCAAAAATGAGATACAAAATGCCCATGAAAAAAAGGGAGAGAAGTGAGAMCCCTATGAAGTGCTGCACAGGTTCCTTTCTCATGTGGCCTTTGCGTCATGTCCTTCACAGGCTTTTAAGTGTTGTGGAGCAAGGACCAGCTATCTTACTGTTCACAAGAAATTATACATTATGGTGCACAGGTACAAACAGTTCTTATTATTATTTCCAAAATGATTATTTTGGTTATTCAGTGTATCCTAGATGGGTGTATCCAAGTGTAGTATCCTAGATGAGGGAGTGATTAAAATCAGATTTAAGTGTAAATTTTAGTTGAACAGATATTGAAAATTTTCTCTCTTTGGCARAGCCTTTTGCTATTGCTCTTTGCACCCTGGGGAAACTTCAGATGCTTGATCATTTCCCCTGGTCCCCCAGCTCTGGGGAAATCATGTCTTTTTGTTGGCTCCCTTGGCTTCTCAGGCAATGCAAAGAGCTGGCTCAATATGGAGCCTAATGACAATTCATTGCCAGGAGGGAAGTAATTTTCAGGCCTCCTCCCCTTCTTCTTGCCATGAATATAATAATACACTTTGGAAACATTACTGGGGTAATCTGAAAACAGCAACACTGTCAGAAATCAGCAAATGCTGGATAGAACTTGTTCACACAGCTTAGCTATGATGTTAAGAATCACTGTATATCATATTTCACTCTTCACTGACATCCTGCTGGATTTTTCCCTGGTGAGAAGTAGTCTTTGCMTTAAACCACAGCAAGAGCGCTATAGGACATTGTTGTTATTTTTTATTTTATTTTATTTTATTTTTGYGAAGAGCTACTTCATGTTGCAAAGATCATCAGATGAAATGAATGCAGCCCAGCTGGGATTTGCTGGAAATGTGTTCAGCTTGGCAACACCTCTCACAGAGTGGCTGGGTCCCTAAAAGCTTTGTTTAAAACGATGAAATGAAAACAAAGGAGACATAATTATCTGGTGTGTAATAATAGACAAGGCTTGTATCCAGCTACTGTAAAAGTCATTTAATGAAGGGTAATCTGGACATAAGCCCGCACACCATAGCTGTAAAATATTTAAGCTTTTTAATGAGAAGGAAAATGGAGAGAAGGGTTTGCTAACGTGATTAGGAAAAATGCCTTTCATAACCATTTTTACAGGGGGTTGCAATTCCTAAACTGAGGTTTGTAGCTTTCTTGAATCCAAAGCAACAATAAAACTTTTATACCCCAACAACACTTAAAAGCTACATACATCATATTGGTTTTATATGTCTGACTGGGAACATCAGCATACTGCTTTTTATGTTTGCAAAGGGCTATGCTGGCTACTGAGTAGCATCTCTAGCTTCTTCCACTTCTTCAGATTGTAGAGTGCTTGTGGATGAGCAGTCATTAATCTTAAGCAGCAGTAAAAATTGCTTTCAGAGTTKCTTTCTTTCTGATCTCCTCCCTTCTTGCTCTGCTTTTGCTCTCTATCTTCCCTTCCCTTCCCTCCTGTCTTCTCAGGAAACTTTTTTTTCTCATGATCTCTATACCAGCCACTGACCCACCAGAGCAAATGCTGTTTGGTCTGAGGTGGGCTGGCTACTCTAATGTGAAAAATAGATAACTATTATTTTTAATCCATCCACAGGTTAGTGGGTCAAATGCAGGAATCATCTGGGGATGTTCCRTGATGGGGCAATCATAGCTGATGTTATATTATGTTATGTTATCAGTTATAACTGCTGAATAAAAGATTATAATTCTCCTGTGAAACATCGAGAGGTGGGATCTGGTATGATTATGGTATTCACCTAACTTAAGWACAGATGTACTTAATTTTTTGATGCCAAACCCGGGAGGGAGAAGCAATCTAGTCTTCCTGAAGGAAATACCTTGCTTCTCTCTAATCAATGGAAAAATGTGGACACCCAAGTAAGGCGGACACCTCTGAAAACCAAGTAGGTTAGGTGCTTTCTTCATTCAAGAGAATGAGTGGAGAGTCTCACATTGATACAGCAGATAGCCTGTGACTACCTGTCTTTCCTGTGGCACAAGAGCAGTTGAGAAGGGCCACATCATACTAAGACAGGTTGTATAGTTGTGCTTGGTTGTCTGAGACCAAGGGAGAGGAAGAATTAAAACAGGCTGGTTTCCACTCTAACCCTCTCTGTGGAAAAGCAGTGTCCGATACATGAGGATAGCACGATACCCATGAGTAGAGCGTTCCTTGTAGTCCTGTGGGCCGATGGCTGTAGGGAAAGAGGGCTTGGTGATGGCAAGGAGCTGCGGGGTGAAGGAGGGAGTTATACTGCTTTGGAAGTTCTGCAGGTGAAAGGAAGAATGTCCTGGGGGTTCGTGTGTTCCCTAAGTACCAAAATGTTTCTTAAGTGATACTTGCCTGTCTGGCTCATGTGCTCTGCCATCATTCAGCTTGCATCAGCTGCACTGTTCCTGATTTTTCCTAGCTGTCTGTTTTCAAGGGCTCTGTGAATTGCAGTCACTGTCAGTACAGCCAATTAGGGTAATTATTGCTATTATTTCAGTGATCTCTTACAGAAATAATATGCTTATAGACACGGTTTTCTAAATCTTTCAAAGTCGTGACTGTGCCGCCAGAATTTTAGCTCAAATGTTTTATTTAAGTATATAAATAATATTTGTCTGTTGGTCTGTCTCTCATGTTTTTGCAAATTTGTCATTTAAGCTTCTGTGTAGGAATAGAGTTAATAAATATTCATGTATATCTTCCTACCTTGATATGTTAATTCTAGTGTGAATGGTAATCAAGGAGCAGCTAAAAAAGATGACTCCGTTCTGGTATTATTTATGAATCCTGAAGTATTGAGACTGGGCTGGGGGTGTGTGACAACACCAGTTAAGGGTGATTTAACATAAATTGCTCTCTGGAGATATCTGCTTTACTTTATTAATTGTATAAAAACACTTAACATGTCTAAATTCCCTATTTAGTGCCTCAGGGAGTTGTCTCAGATTAGGCAGAATTAGTTCTTTCTTTCTCACCTCTTTCTCAGCCTTCTAAGTAAGGTACTGAAGTCACTTGCTTCCAGTTGAGCACTATAATAGTCTCATTGCTTCAGTGAGTTAGTTAAATACAAAGCCTAAGTGCTTTCTAGGAATGGTGCATCTTTATAGTTATCAACTTCATAATTTAAACTGAGTTAAGAGTTAGTTAATGAGCAAGCTGGATGTTCAAGGTGACTGACACATTTAGTGTTGTGAGCAGGGTCACAGAAGTACTTTCCAAATATTGAAGAACTGAAGATATGCCTGAAATGAATCTCAGACACTAAGACCCCCAAACTTTGTTTTAGAGAGTTTCATTTTGGAGAACTTGGGTCAGAAACCTGAACTTTRCCACTTACCTTTATCTCAAGCAGAGGGTCCAAGCAAGTGCACTGTATATCAGTGAAATGGGTGGAAGTTCGGATTTAAGTTTTGCACTAACTTTCTGAAAGTGGGTTCATATCTGCACAGAACATTAGTATAAAAATCAACATGAGGAGTTACAACTATTTGTCAGCCAATTATTTATACAAGGTGAAGATTTTAGGAATCTGCTGTTGACTTCAGTGGTAGCAGGGACCTGTTTTCAGCAGCACTAGAACCTAATTGAATTAGAAAAATAGCAGTGGCCCAAAACAAACTAGTCAAACCAAACAAAATCTCAAGAAAAGTGCTTGAAGGAAAGAAAAAAAAGACAGTCTGAGACACTTGTAAATTGGTAACTCTCAGCAGTGTATGTAAGCTCCATCATGCACCATATTGCATGTTTGTGATGCAACTGATTAGAATTATTTTTTTATTTTTATCATTTGAATAAAATAATAAAAAACAGGATGGATCAGAAAAAAACCCTAACTCAACTATAGACAGCTTCCCATGTCTCAAGCTGGTCTCCATTCTTAGTAAGTATGAAAATGATGTTTATCATGTTGACAAATCTTGACCCCTGAAAGATAAAATGACCTTTGAATGTAAGGGATTAAAAAGACCAGATGCTCCAAATTGACTTCATTGTAGATTCAAAGTACTTTAAACTAAAAGCTGAAAGGCTGAGCCTTGTCTTTTCTCATTGGATGTTGCAGGTCACCAAGGTTATATGCACTAACTATGTGAAGGCCGTATGAATGTAGAATATGAAGACCTCTTCCTTTTCATCTCATGGCATAGAAGCAGAATAACCCATTATGTTTATAAATTAGAATTTTGTTTTCAGAAGGCTGGAAAGACAAGAAGGGCTACATTTAAAATCTTGATTCAAATATGCCCGGTTTCAAGCCCTTTAATGTGGGAATTGTAGGGATAGTATTTAACTGGTAGGAGATGACACTCAGTAAAAAATCCCAGTTTGACTGGTGAGCTGGATATAAACATCCTTTTTATTCTGTTGCCCCACTCAATCACTGTGTAGGTTAAAGAAGAATATTTTCCTTGGCAAGTGGTCAGAAATTGTGCAGCCTACAAAATGAGAAAAAGTTAGAAAAACATTTAAAAACTTTTAATGTAATTTAATATGATTTTCCACCCCTATCTCACAATAAATATCATTACAGTTTTCAAACAGTCTTTCCAGTTTGTGAAATGAGTGCTTGTCTGATTGATTTGATGATATGGAGGGAGTGGTTTGCCAAATTTGAGAAATTATATTGTTTCTGAGTCTGGATTAGCTGGACCCAAGTCATGGGAATAATGGAGGCGGCAAGATGCAGAAGAATTTTTGTGCATGTTCTTGAGCAGTCCTAAGGAGGGTGATATTCATTCCATCAGAGGTTTATTCAGTCTCATTGCTGCTGCTTCGCTTTGTTACAAGGAAGCCTTGAGTGGGGAGGATTCTGAGAATGTGAGATTTTAATATTTCTAGTTAAAGATGTACAGAGACAATAGAAGGAAGAGTGGGACCTCTGCCAGAGGTGTCAGGAAGGAGACAGCAGATCGTTGATGCTTCTGTCAAAATGACAGCTCCCAGTAGGAGCTCCTCATCAAGAGCTGCTCAGGAACAGTGGAAAAGGAGACAATTCTGATGATAATGGGGTGATCGGGAACTGGTATTGTATCCATTGCACCCTTCCTGCTTCTCCCTCACCAATTGTACTGTTGTATGACATGCTGGTGGGAAATGAACTGTACAAAGACAGAAGGGCCACTGGCATGGTAGGAGTCCTGGAGAAGTTTAGAGATGTCAGGAAAGCCCTTGACAGCCTGTACTTTTGTGATTTGGTTACCAGCTGATAGATGTGTGCTATGAGGACAGCAGGCTTCTACATGCAGTTTTGCTGTGGTGAAGCTAGTTAAGTGTGCTTCTCTTAATATATTGATCTGCCATACTCCTCAGCAGTTTTTTTTTTTTTTTTTTTTTTTTTTTTTTAATTACCCTTCTTGTTTTGGTAAGCAGAGTGTAAAAGTTACTCCTGTTTCAGCAAAAACTGGCTCTTAAACTCAAAGATGCCATTTTTGATCTGGCTGGTCCTCAGATCCAAGTGGAGATTGCATATCTTCTGGCTACCCTTTGGGGAACTACTGTGTTATCATGGACCACAGATGAGGAGCTTACCACAGCAGGACCAAGAGAGGAGTGCTTCTGATGAGGCAGCAAGGAACTGACAGTTGCCTCCACACAGCCAACTTCACTTACGCTTTCAGCATGTCTTTTAGCTTTTGGTGCTTCAGAGCTGTTTGCTGATGTAGACCTGCATTTGTCTTACCTAAATGTAACAGTCTAAAAATTAAGGGTCTGGTTCGGGCTAGTTGTCTAGTCTCTACTGCCGTCTTATCCATTTTGTATAGATGGCTCAACCACCTCTGAACCATCTTGTGCTTTTGGTTATTATGAAAGGATTTGGTAGCTGCATGGTTTATAGTTACCAGGGGCTGAGTCTTAGTTTTGTCCTCTGCCTTGCCCAGACTATAAGGATGGAGTGTCCAGTGTTGAATCTTTACTGAGTCTTTTTTTCAAATGTCTTTATTGAAGATGGACTCCGAGCTGGTTCAACACCATTCTCAYGTCATGGAGTGTTAGCACAGCTGAATTTCATCTGTAAACACTTTTTCGTAAGTGGTATCCAGGTTTGCCTATTTAAAGTGCTTTGCAGATTCTAGTGTCATTTCTATCTTCATGGTAGATTTTTACACAACAATTTTGTGCTCCCTAGTCACGAGGAGAATGTTTTCTCTGTAATGTACAGGCATCTTTCTCTTGAAGGACAGAAATGAGTGGTTTGCTGAAAGAGGACCCTGTTAAACAATGTCCATCTTCCTCTTTGCAAAATGAACAGTTATTAGTAAGCTATTTCCAGGAAGGTCATGCCGTAATTGTTTTTTTTTTTTTTTGTTTGTTTGTTTGTTTGTAAACTTGATCAGTAGCTCTTTATTAGTACTGTTAGATCCTTAGGAAGAGCAATAAACAATACTGACTGTCTGGGATGCCAGATACAGAAGCTGGCACAGAATGAAACTCAGATGGTCAGTGTCTGTTCACTACACAACCTGCTAGGAGTGGAATTCACCAAGAATATGTGGATTCTTCAATTCATCTTTTCTTGAGTGCTTGTATCTGTTCCCCTTAGTTCAAATGAACACTTGCTTTTCACTTCAGCAAGGACATGACTGTTCCCTTTGCAAAAGTTCGTAACTCTTTGTATTTCAGTTCATATACCTTGTTCTTGGTCATGAGGGCTCGTGCATTTTTATAGTAGTCAATGAGATTGTTGGGTGCTGAGTGCTCCTAAATTTCAGCATCTACTTTTCAATACTTCAGTCCAAAAGAAATATGGGAACACAACCTTGATGTAAGTGCCAATARTAGGATTTATTTCACCTCTAAATATCAGCTGTCCAGTCAAAACTAATTGTCTTTCTCACTCTCCAGAATCCATCTAATGTACATTCTTACCTTAAAATGTAGTAAATCACTCTTTGGAAGTTGTCTTTCTCTCTCTCTCTATATATATATATATTGATTTTAGAGATGAATTCCAGCCCTACTTCCCATTATTTTTCCTTGATTTCTGTGGGAAGTTGGATGCTGATATAGAAATCAAGCAGGTAAATATCTTTATGGATCTGGGTCTAAGTTGGAAAATGTTTTCTAATTGTTTTTCTGTCTGCTTCTAAATTCGGTGGGGTCATTTTAGTGTTTGCTTTTAAAGGGCAAAGGAGAAAAATGTCTGTACAAATCTTTCTGCCAGGAAAATACTATAATCAGCTAAACACCAGTAATTGTATTCTAAATCTTTTATCGCCTCAGTTGAAGTTCTTAACGTATTTAGAGTAGCATATTTAGCTGTTTTTTTCCTCTTACTTGCCTTTAGAATGCGAGGCACACCAGTAGAACTATATGAATAATAAATGATAATACTGTTTATCRTATAAATTGTTATCGTTTAGAAATTTTCTCTCAAGTCTTTCTTCTYGAATTCTATTCAACCCTCCCTGATGACACATTTGGATGAACATTTTCAACTGTGAATGCCTAAAGTTAGTCATCTAGATCTATATTTAGGGACAAAATTGCATGACCTGATTTTCAGAGTTGCTGATTACTTATTTTGACGCATTAATATGAATTTAACAGCTTAGCAATAGGTGCCAAAGTCTGAAGAATGTTACTTTTTTCCCCATGCACAACTTGTCTATCAAACTGCAGAACACAGGCAGAATTAAATTACTAATGAATGATGACAATATGCCATATAAAAACTATGTTACATTGATTCATTTATTTGTTTACATGGTTGGGCAGGCTAATTTTGTGCACAAAGTCCATCATGAAAGCYGATTTATAGTGATTTGACCAGAAAAGCATACATTTCTACCATTTCCTATGAAGACAATRGTGGATTTTGTGCAAAAAACACATTCTCCAGTTGTTCTTTGTAGTATGTCGAAGAGAAATATAATCTAAGGAGATTTTGCACTTTCTAAATTAAAAGCAAACTTAGTTTTTCCTGGTAACTTTCATTATGTTAAAAAATTTTAAAAATGGATGTTGCTCAATAAATTAATGCATATTATAAAACAAAAGCTTTTCAGATAACATTAAGAGCCATATGTTCACTTTAGAGATATACGATGCCACTTTGAAATATGACTTCCTTGTCGTTTGAAGACCCAATTCATCAAAGCACTTGGCTACTTGCATTAATGGGGCATAAGTATTTGCTTAAGGGTATTGCTGTATAGGGGCCTAATAGCCTGATTTGCCATATCTTGTCTAACTGAGTTTGAGAGGGTCCCAAGACTACTTTGAGGAGGCCTAAGAGTATTTATGGAATAAGGACTATTGAACTGTAGTGTGAGTGACTAGATTTTAAAGAAATTCCTAATAAATAACCTTTGTTTAGGGTGTTGTCACATTCTCTGGCTTTACACAGAATTSTTTTTGATTCTCACAGGGGTTTTATGTAAACAAGAGAAGAAGYGAGGATCAGCTGTTGGGGTTCTCACATCTTGAAAGATGTGTGAACCGCAGGGGGCATCAGGTACAGGATCTCACCAACTTAATTTGCCTTGGAAAAGCTTTAAGGAGAACAGCTTGAATACAAGTAAGTTGAATCAGTACCACACAGCTCCACCTGACATTATATCGATAGCAGGTGGTAAATGTGGAGGGAAATGTCTAAGCTAAAACCGATGATCACTGAATAAAGCATACAGTCCCTTCAGCATCAGCAGCTGTGCGATCGCTGGGGAGTTGTTTGGTTACATGTGTTTTTTTCACATCTGTCATTTTAACTAAATCAGTGATCCAAATGGATAGTGTCATGCACAAGAACATTACGTGGATTTATAACAGCTGAAATACATAGCACCTAGAGGATTTGGGGTCCATGAAGCAGTGAATGGAGTTCAGAAAGGCATGATTTTAGTTTGTGGTAGATACAACCTCGATCCGTTACTCATGATGCTATGCAAAAGAGAATTGGGGGGGGTACACTGGGTTCACAGGGCAGTCTTCTGGCTTTTCAGAAGGAAGAAAAGAAATTTAGAAGAAATATTTGTACAGTCACATTGCCAATGTTTACGATTTGAGCAAACAAAGTACAATTTCCTCCTAATTAGATTATAACAGGTGCAAGCAAATCCAACAAAAGGGAAGCTGCTTGTACAATAAATATACAGCATTTGATGCGAGTATAGTAGAGAAATGAGAAGCATCTCTCATCTGTGTTTTTTCCCTCTTGTGGTGTGACATCTGCAATGCATTCTGCCATTGGATAGTGGTGTTACTGGGCTCTGCGATGTGACTTTGTCCTTGCTCTGACTCACACTAATGGAGCAGACAGCTCTGTGACTGAAAATACTATCACCTCTCCAACTGTTTGCAACAGCCTACTCCAGCTGTCAGAGAGCTGACAGAAGGGAACCCATACTGATACCTGTGCCACACTGGTGCACAGTYGGGTCTCAGCCATGCTGCAGGTAGGGTAGCTGGGTTCAGCTGGACCAGCTGTGGAAATAAGCTATCCTTTTTGACACATTTCATGCTACTCTCTGTTCTCCTGAGAGCCCTGTTGCTTGGGCACCCCTGTTCCCTCTCTCCCCACACCTTGTTTTTCTAGGCTTGGATTCAAATGTCCTCACACACTTGGGAGGTACCGCAGTCCTTGCCTCTTCTCTGTTGCTGGCATTGCCTCATGTTCTCCTTCACCCTTTAGCCAAATGACATCAGAAGGTAGCCCATCTTGGATGCAAATGTCATGTTCTCCAGTCACTGAAGGTAGGACACTGAGCTGTGAACAGGGACAACTCAGATAGTAGCATATATTCTGTTGTGTTACTCTATGGTACTATCAGCAGAGTGCCGTGGTGGACAGTTGAAAGCAGAAAGCTCTTAAAGTGTTAGGCCAAGAATTGCCAGAACTTGCCTGTCAGAGATACCAGGTTGTCTCTGTAACCATAGATATTGAGGCTATTTCTCAGCTTTATACTGGTGAAACTGCATTGACATCCATCTGATATACTTCTGATAATGAGAGCAGAATCTAGATGGACAGATACTAACCAAGATGTACAAGAACGTATTTCACCCCCATTTTCAGGCAACCCAGGAGGCAATCTTACTTCAACTGAAGTCAAAAGTAATGACTTGAAAAACTTTCATTGAATTTTAAAGGAGAAGAAGAGGACTTTCTGCTTTAATTTTGATTGATATAACTTAACATGTAAAAAGGTGAAAATACACTTTTGAGGAA
Organism: Rhea americana; assembly: GCF_003343005.1. Classification (NCBI taxonomy): domain Eukaryota; kingdom Metazoa; phylum Chordata; class Aves; order Rheiformes; family Rheidae; genus Rhea; species Rhea americana. Next base: position 1,953,852 of record NW_028186423.1, read on the forward strand.
ACAACTGAAGAGATTAAATCTGTAAGTATGAGATTCTATTTGACTTGGATGTTAATGCTGTTATTTTAAAACTGCCAGTAAAACAAAAAATCTAGCAGATTGACCTGTGGTTGTTGTATAGCAATGAATAGAATTGTTTGTGATAAGGTGCTTAATCATTTTCTTGTGGACAAAATGAACCATTCTGATGGTCATATAGGGTATTTGCTTGGGATCAAAGTTTATTTCTATGTAAAYACATTTTACCGTTGGTTCAGACTTCTAATGAAATCATAATGATAAAGCAGGGCAAATATTGTCACAAACTGGCAGAAACTGCCCTGGCAGGAAATACCAAATCCAATGGYAAATCTCCACAAGCTATCAGAAATTAGATGTTGTTCTGTTATAACAGCGRTTGGGAATATGTCTTACAGTAAGAGGATTAGTATTTTAATACCATAAAGGTACAGATGGATCCTAGGCAAGTTTATAGCATGACATTTTTTTACCTTCAGGAAGAAGCTGAAATCCAAACTAAAGAAAAAAACTGTTTCCACAGATGGCAAAAGCGTATCTCTAGAAAAGTATATCTTTTGCAGATATTGCTTGTGACTGTTCACAAAGGCATGTGAGGAAGTGCACTTACAGCAATTAATGGCTAGAAAGGTGAATGTTGTAATTCTGGGATTTTGTACACCTAGATTTTCTCACTGCTTATCTTTCCTTTTTACCATTATTTGCTTTGGGGCTACATTCTTACCTGTTTTTGATATATGTTTTGAGAAATTGCTTCTGACTTGTCTTCGCTGAGATCTATTAATTCTCTAGGCAATTGCTCTAATTCTATATAGAGAGTGTCTTTTTTAAAACAGCTTTGCTCAAGTCCAGGTGGACTAAACTTATTCAGAAGTCACTCCTATTTTGAAATAATAGAGTTCTTTTAAAGACTGATTCAGAAAAGACTTATTTTTCTTTCAGTTGGCACTCTGTCTCAAACTAARTAAACTTTGTAGTGTGGACAAGCGCTCAGGAACACACCGTATGTTCTGAACTACAACTGCAAGCTTTTATGAGTAATCCAACTCATGTTCTTGTGCAATTCAACCCATAGCAATTCAAGATACTATCACTTCCCCATCTCTGGCTGGCATTGATCATGTCTGTTCTGTTAGAAGTTACTGCCATGGTAGCAGATAACAAGCGAGCAGGAACTCATTGATGTTTTACTGCTCCCGTTCATGGTGCACCATCATAGCACAAACCTTGTTTCACTGAGGAGTTAAAGAAGATTGTGAACTGGATAGAGATGGGGGCACATAATCTATTATTTTAACTCTGTTTTGAGGGTGCTAACCTCTTGCAAGGGGCAGCTGGGTGCAGTAGCAACTTACACTACTGCAGCAAGATTAACCAGATGCAGAGATTTGTCTGTAGCTCACCCTATGGTCTGTGCCTTAGGCACTTGGGTTCTTTCCCTTGTCTTTGTATGGATGAATATGTCTAGCATCTTGGATATTTTTCTGTAAGAGGTGAATTTATAACCTGGAGAAATTGGATCAGATTTTTTCTTGAGGTCAACAAGAGATATTTTTCATTCCCTGCACTGGATATATTTGTAAGTGTATGTAGAGTATGTAGAGTTTTGAAAGCTAATGAGATTGTTCAGAACTCTGCCAAAAATTTGCGTTCAAACTGTCCTTTAACTTTTTTCTCAAAGCAGTAAAAACAACAACAACAAAAAGATCTGCTTCTCCTGGGTCTTAAAACAGCATTAAGGCAAACAGTGAGCTCAGACACTCAACATTTGGCAGAATTATGGAGGGCTGAAAATGAGCATTTATCCTGGTAAATGCTTTGATATAGGAGTCATTTCCTGTGCTCCCTATACCACAGGATTAAGCTCACTGCAGCTGAGGATGGATAGACTGATAAACACTGGATCCTATAGAAAGCCTACAGTAGCCTTACCAGTGGGGAAAGCAGTCAATGTGCATGTTTTAATATGAATAGTATTGCTGGAAAGCTTTCCTAGTTCAAGGATCTCCGGGTCAGGGAGAGAGAAGGCTGCTAGGCCATTGTTTCTTCAGACTCTTTTGCTTTACTTGTCTCAAAATTTCAAAGTAGGCATGTTAATTTGTGCTAAGATGCAGGCTGAGCTGCATAATAACAACTGCAGGTGACGCAGAGCCTATCCCATTCTGAGATTTTCAGTAATCTGGCCTGCCACTGTAGTTATAGTTCAGATCAATCAGCTGCAGAAAACATCTCTGAGCGTGTCCCTCCTCCATCCTGCTGAAGATACATATCCTCCTATGGTACATCTATTTCTAGCAGAGCAGGGCGGCTTTGGCGTTGCTTGCAGTTGCCATTATGCAAAGTATGTAACTGGTCAGAATGGATTATTGTGTCCATTTTAAAGCCTAAAGCACACATGTCCATATACAGGTACAGCACAACAGAACGTATGAATAGTTTATAGAACCAAATGGTGACTTTTTTCTCTAGTGCCACGCATCACCCGGACATAGGCTTTCTTTACACTGATCCGTGTTGTGATCTCCTGAGTGATGAATGTATCTGAACAGAAGGGGCTACTTGTGTGAATAGTTGCTCATCTAGTCTATTCAATCATGCTCAAGTCTTTGTATAGCCTATTTCATATATGAATGCAGCATGTTTATGCTGTATAGTGCTGAGCTGTTTGGAGATACCACTTGCATACTGAAAGGCCACACCTTGGTTCCAGATATATTGATGCTCTGGTGTTGCAGTGCTGCAAGGATGCTGAGTATAGGGTATGAATGCCATAGGAAAGATATGAGAATATTCTTGTTGCTAGGAGCCAGTGGGGCGTTTAAAATATATGCTATGGGCCTCTTTATCTAATATTAGTGTGAGAAAATCATGACACTAATGGCTAAATGAAGTTGTAGCTGTGTCCAGCACATAGTTTGTAGGTTTTCTCATCTCTTCTGTTTCCTCTTCATTTTGATATTTGGTTGAAGATGAAGATCTGAAGGAGGACCTATACGCTGCAATGCCAAGCCCATAAGACTTCGTTTTTTGAGGAGCAAGTGATCATTAACACTTCTGATGGGGTAGAATATATTACATTTTATGTGAATTGATGCATATAGGAGGAAGAGATGCCCTTTCATCTGTGAGAAGGAAAGTATTTGTAGTGCTACTGTGAAGTTTCTTGCCACCTCTTTGGGACAGTCAGGAAAACCTTGGGGTGAGGTTCAAAAAAACCCAGAAAAAATAAAAAGAATAGGATCACATTATGCAGTTGTAGCTTTATTTTGAGGGAGAAGGTTTTTTCTTTCCCATCTATTAACTCTGCATCGTACATTTGGTTACATTGTCATTAAACCCTTACCGACTGGGTTGGTGCCCATTTCTCATTCACAAAGCAACTGGAGCCATCTGTGTATGAGTCCAGTATTGCTCTGCAAGTTGACGGAGGTGGTAGTTTGCCTGAAACATGTGGAATGATAAAAGCAGCTGGGAGGCTTCCATTTGGCCAAGTGTCATCGTTTATATTCACAAACCAAAGGCATGAGTAGGCACTATGCATGTGGCTTTTTTTGTTTTGTTTTGTTTTTAATATCAGTCTTATGTTTGTTGGGGAGTGGAATGTTTTGGGACCTCTGACATGTTGGTATGTGGAGCAGATGTTTCAAAAACCTTTCTGGATTAAATCTATTATGTAGCTGCCTGTAATTGCTATGACTGGAGTTAATGACTCAGTCCTGTCCAGACTCTTTTCCTCTATTCCCTGGGACAGGAAATGCATATATGGATGACAAGTCTTTCATAATTACACAGGTGAAGAGACAGGAACTAAAAGSAAGACTCATTCAGCTGCAGTGTACTGGAGTGCTAAACAAGTACTGCTCACAGTGGAAGATGACAATTATGAGGTTGCACTCAGTCTTTCCTAGTTCTGCCTCATTTTTTTTCACTGAAAGTCAACTTATCTGCAACATAATACCAAAGCAAATCATCCCTTCCAACTCTGTGCTAGCTCTTTTTCCAAGATGTCTTTTGAAGGATCAGTTATCTGTTATCAGTAATGACATGCCTCCTGCCTTGTCATTGCCCTGGGTTGCTGTTGAGCAATTATTCTTTCTTCTTTAGAAGCATTTATGTACTGGCTTCTTCTGCCTTTTTAAAGTGTGGCTAGCACTCTGTGTTAGCATATAGTAATTTGAGTGTAAACGTACATCTCTTTTCTAGCCCTGGTGTCCTCTTACCCTCTTTCTCCCAGATGTTTTCTTCTGCTTTTCTTTGACATGATGTGTGAAGATGCTTTGGTCACTAATTTTACTGTTGTTTCTTCTAGTGAAGCAGTTATTGCTTTTTCTTAGGTATCCTCACAGTAAGAATTCATTCTCACTCCACACCCTAGTTTATTTCAGTACTGCTGTCCATGTTTCATGTATGTACTTATGCTTCCTCTAGGTTTTGCTTTTCATATGTTTTAATATTCTCTAACAAAAGTTGCCAGTCTCTCTCCTTTTTGCTGTCTTCTCTGCCTTCTGCCTGTTGTCTTCTCCTCCTTACAGAACAGGACTTTACTTCTGTTATTTCTTATAGCTTTGAACTCACTGGCAGATTATGGCTGAACACAATTAATTTGTCCAAGAGTCTCCACGTTGCTATGTTTCAAAGGGTAACAAGTTCTCCTGCCAAACCACAGGATCTCTGGCTAAAAGTTTCTCATTCTTCTGTCTGGCACATACCTCACCTTCTGTACTCCTGTCCTCTTTTATGTATTTCTTTGTGAAGGTCTGTCTTTTTGGACATTATGGATAATTTTTTTCTTTCAGTCTGGCAGCTCAAACAGCTCAGTTTGTATGAATGGATTTTAAAAATTATAAAGGAAATTTTGCCCTCTCTGCAATAGAGTTTCAGTTTCTCGTTCTGCTGCAGAAAAAACAAAACAAAACAACCCCCCCTCCAAATGCCCCTTTCTTATAGTCCTGGAAAACTAAGACTCACTCTCACAAACACCATTTTTTAAACTAGATGTTAATATTTCTCATATACTTGCTTGTTTTGGGCATTACCCACACGGATGGCTTTTAAAACACTAACTTGGCATTCTACGAATAAAGGAATTAAATACATTATTTGAATAATGTCTTCCAAAATGATGGGCTTCATGATTCACACAAATGTGAATCACTTGGTTGGGAGAAAGTGCAAGTAATATGTAAAGAGCTAATAGAGCAGAACAGGTCTATGTCTGATATACATATTGTGAAATAGTACAATTTTATGATGTGAATAGTTACTTGGTATCTTACTGAAGGCCCACCATAACTTCCCTGTTTTGCAATATGATGATCCTACAGCCAAAGAAGCCTGAACTGGTTAGCCCCAAAAGAGCCATTTAGCAATCATGTTCTAAATAAGGAGTGTTAGCTGTTATGTTCTTGTATCACAAGTTGAATTTGAATTAATATTTTCTCTGTGTTTTTGGCTTTGCTTCAGAAATACACATTTCAAGGGGATTTTACAAGCTTTAGGCAAGCTTTATTAAATTGACAATATCCAGAGTGCTGGACAAAATGCACTGTAATGTGGATTCTCTGAGGTTCTGAGTCTTATTGCATCTGCAGGCAAAGAGTAGAAACTCTTCTACATTAGACTTGCAAAATGTAACTTGCAGTGCAACACTTCCTGTCTGAACTATTTTGTCAGGTTAGCACAATTATAACACTTTTTTTTTGTTTTGTTTTTGTTTTTTTTTTTAAGAAAGGATAAGTTATAAATCTGTCCTGAAACAATTCAGGAAACAATTTGGAAACAAATTCAGAAAAAAATCGGAAACAATTTGGAAAAGTCACAGCATCTATAATAAATACATTAATTGACAATTTTTTGAAGGATAGTGCCAAGATACGTGACCTACATTCAATTCTTCATTCTGTCATTGGCCTCCTAAGCTAACTGAAGCAAGCTATATCCTTTCTTGTGCCTTTATTTTTGCATATTTAGTGTGGTCCCTGCTCCTGTAGTAGTTGAGTGCCTCTTATTCATGTTAATGTATTTAATCTCAAAACGTGCCTCAGAGGCAGGGAAATACTATCGGTTCCATATGCAGATGGGAAATTGAGACATAGAGGGTTATAGTCATACCACCAAGCATGATCAAGTTATATTTGAATCCAATGAATTCAGACAGGTCAGCAGCTTTGGACCGCAGATGATCTGAATCACCTATCTCTCTGTTGAATAATAATCACAGTAACCTGTGCCATAAGAAGTGTAATGCCTAAGTGAGGATGAGTTTGAGGAGGACTCTTCTGAACAGGGCTCTGAGTGATGAAAATGCTTTTTGCAAAGGTATTTTGGTGTCTCCTCCTGAAATCAGAGAAGGTCTGAGCCCAATGGATTTTGCCCTGGATTGCCTGCTAAATCAAGGACTAAGCCTGCACAACAAGCAAGTACTGGTGGGTGCAGATTTTCCATTCGGTGAAGAGAAAATTATATTCTTCTATTTTCCTGACAGGAGTCCTAAAAATTCCTGGAAATTCCTAAATAAGTGCAGCTTTATTGTATAAATAGTGTTTCTCTTTCTAAAATAAGGACAGTAAACCTTACTTATTTTTCAGAAGAGAGTTACTACAAATATCTAAAACAAGATTTTTTTTTTTACTAATAATTAAACTTGACTAGAAAGAAAAACACAGATCCCTCTCATCTCTGTGAGGCAAGGAGAGTACAAAAAAGATTATTCTGGATATTGATTTCTAGAATGTATGTACTATGTTCTGTACAAAGAGAAGTACAAGAGAAATTGCTTAAGTAACTGATTAACTATCATTACAACTAATATCTGCTTCCTCTCTCAGAACTGACATCTAAGAATAAGTAAAAAATAGTGAGATACTATTGCACTTTGTAGGTAATTTGCAATATCAGTCTATCACTGTTGCTCTCAGAAAGCAGTATTTTCTCCTGGACAAGGCTCCAAACTCACTGGCCTTGTCTGTGCTGTTTGCCCAAAGCCACCTTCAATACTGCACTTGCCTGCTAGGCACTGGAGCCTGCAAGTGTAGCTGTGTGTGCTGTCAGGTTGTCCCCTCTGTAGTCTGCAAGACTCCAGGTGCTTTAGCCAGCCCAGCAGGCTTGTGCACGCGGCAGACAGCTGCCTTCAAGTGGTTTGCAGATTGCTGAGAGGCTGCTAGGTGGACAAGGCATGGAGCATACTGCTCATTCGAGGTCTATATACACACAGGTGCAGCTGAACTGTCGGGCTGGTTTCTGTATTTCTCCATGTCAGACTTTTGAGGGCCCATCTATCCTGCTAAATACATCTACTCCTGGGATTGACACCTGYGCCTCTGGAAAAGTGGTGTGGAGTGGGCTGCTCAGGGCTGACTGGCAGCCTGGTTGTTTCCTTGTACCCATGTTATGTAGCACTTGCCYTTGGATCGCTTCTGGGCTCTTTGGCTCCAAGACATTATCATTATTTCTCTGTATGTGGCTTTTTTCCTTTTCACTTGGAGTATCAGAAATAACCAAAGACTTGTGTTGCAGCCCGCCAGTGGTGTTTTTGTAAGACTGGTTGTGCCAAGTGGGCAAGTGGCAGGTATTTGATAGAACAAAATCCAGTGCCAAGTGGGCAAGTGGCAGGTATTTGATAGAACAAAATCCAGTGGGATAGCATTAGAGAACTGGTTAGGACTAGCCAGTGTTGACAGGTAACAAACCCTCATCAATGCTACCTTTTGGGAGCAATTCATTTACAGGACATTTTTTGGTTTTATTTGGAGGAAATTAGTTCATTCACTCCAAGAAAGCGGCTGGGAGTGAAATGGTGCTTATGCAATATATGTATGATCAAGATACCACCACCTGAGAATGAACTTGGAGGTAACTTGCCGTGCAATGTAGACAACAAYAATGCATGTGTTGTTTCACACATGGGTTCTCTTAGGAACAGTTTTTCTTAAGGTGCAGAGGACAGTTTGTATCTTGTAGCTGCCCTGGTGTGACCCAGTCTCCTCCTCTCCGGTTGGTGCTCAAGGCTTAAGCCCTTACAAAGACGCAGTAGTTATAGCTTTGGTCTCTCCATTCCCTTCAAAGCACCACGAAGTATCCCAGGAGAGCAGTCACTCTGAAGGGAGAGGCCTGGATTCGGTTTCTTGCTTTGCCACCAAAGCTCAGGTACTCTGAGCACAGACACTATGAATGTCTTCCAGGTCTTGCCTATCTTGCATTAAATTATTAGCTCTGCCATGAAATCCTCCAGGGTACATGCAGCTTCTACCACAAAAAAGTATTTTTGCAAGAACAGATTATATCCTTTCTTTTCAAAATGAGCCACTSCTCGGAAATGCTGCTGCTGCTAGCATTTGAGTCTGCAGAGGGGGTTATGCTTGTGCAAAGCTATGGTAAGAAATGTCACCCCAAATAGACTTTACAGTTCTGAAGAATTTTCTAGTATGGATCTATCCTCAACCTCAGCTTTTGCACTTGTGAACTTAAAGTGATAGTGCTATAATAATGCAAGAAAGTCTTTCGAGTTCCACAGCTGGAAGGTACTTTTGTATGAAGTGGTACCATTTTTCAGAAGATTTCGAGCTGTCACCAGCAGCTATGAGATAAGGTCAGATGGGATGCTACACTCAGGCAGTGAGCACTACCACACCATGAGCCCAAATGCAAAGAGACTCAATGTTTTGCGAAACCRGCCGGCTGGGAATTCCCTCTGCGCATGGGGAAATCTCTAAATGAGATCGGTTTTCTGTTCAGCAGCCAGGGACTTGTCTGTTCCTGCAGACTGTCATGCAAGRCAGTGCAGTAGAATCTGGGCATTGAACATCGTGAAGGCTCAGTATCCTGCCTTTACCACTGCCCTCCAACACCTGGAGGGAAAAGGAGTCTCCTCTACTCTTTCTTCATTTACATAAAACTGCAGCCGTTTGCCACCAACCCAGTACGAGAAAGATATCTGACAAGATGAAGAAGGAAAAATGGCAAATGGTACATTGACAATACAGGCACTGGCACAGGAAAAGATAGGGGACAGTTCGGTCCAGAATCTTCTTGGCTTCTTTTACAAGTGCTTGGAAACAACCATCCCATTGGACACAGCTGGCACCTTTCTCCCAGATGCCAAGGTAATTTATGTGATCCACAGAGCTTTGGAGAGTGATTTTTCACTTCTGTTGCACATGATAGGGGTTCACAGATAGTTTCACTGGGACTGAAGCTGGAAGCTTGTTGGAAGTGGGGAGTTCATACAGAGGGATGAATACCTTAGGAACTGCAGCAAGTCATTGCCTGTCCTTCTACAGTACAGTACTTGTCTGTCCTTATGAAGCAGGGCACAGTTTTAGGGAGGAAACTGTAGAGCTGACATCAATGGTAACACCCCGAATGCTAATGCGCAGTTTTGCTRTGGCTGAAATTATTTTAGACCAAATCTCCAGTGTCTTTCCAGCATCCAAGGTAGTACTATGGCCTGTCGCACGAGATGGCTGGGTTTGGCGTGTTATGTCAAGAGACTGGAAAGCAGCCGTAGTTCCAGGTTGAAGCTGGGCAGTGTGGGGAATACTCTACATATTGCCGGCAGCCTTTATTTCCTCTCTCTGGCTCATTGCTTTAGAGACAGGGTAGTAAATCACTGTGGTAAGTTAGCATGTGGGKCCATGGAGAGAGAAACTAAGCAAGTGAGCAAACATTAATGGGTACACAGTGTTAGTGTACGAAATATGAGCTTATTGGGAGGAAAGTGGGGAGAGATAGTCTATTTGTGTCCTATTTGTGCTATGTTGAAGTTGAGAACACTGCAAAACTGTAGAGACCCCTATCACTTTACTTCCTGTAAAATGCCTTTTAGCCTTGGGAATAAGGGAAGGATGTTTCTACTGTGTGAAAAGTTTAACCTGCCCTGTTCTTCTCTGTACCTATAAGAAGAAAGCAAGTTCATCCAGACCGGTATTGTCTGCATACTTTAGAATGAATCTGTGAGAATTTTTATGATTGTGTCACAGTAAGAGGAAATGTCTGTTTGCCTGTCCTAGCAAATAAGAACATAATCTCCCGCATAGCCAAGATTGAGATTAGATACTATACCATACAGAAAAAAGCTTTCTTGTTAGGAAGCTGGGTAATAGTTAATTTTTGACTGTGAGAAACTGCAGATGATGTTTGTACAGTAGTAATTTGGCTCCTCTTAAGATGTGACTTTATGACATCAATTGTCCAAAACAGCTAAAAAATACAGGCAAGTTCCTCAAGGTTTGGATGGGGAAATCCCCAGACTGCACTATAAGAGAGCTTGCTTTTCCCTTTGCTGCCACATCCGCTAGCTGAGAAGATGAAGCACATGAGGGTGGCTGTGCTGCTCCTAATGCAAAGCATAATAGCACAGGCTACAGCYTCAGTGGCAACAACACAAGAGGTGAGTTCTGGGTCTCATAGCCTTAGCTTGGGTGTCTTCATTTCTTCTCACTTAGCTTGGTGAAAAATCTCTTAAGACTACTGGAAAATTATTAGGAAAATGTTGAGATCTTTGCGTGGAGAAACTTTAAAGTACTCCTCCATCTTCCCCCCAACTAATGAACTAGCTAATAAATGTAAAAATCAGGCATAGGTTTAAAATCAGAGTCAAATTCTGCCTTTGGTTAGATGAGTGCAACTCCCAGTGAGGATCTGGGTGGATATTAAATGCTCTGTGCAGCTTCTCATTAATTAGCAAAGGCTTATAACAGGAAAGGATCCATATCTTTGATGTGGAAGAAGCTAGGAGGAGGGGGCTTTCTCAGCTGCATGACTGCTGTCATACTTTATGAACACGTGCCTGAAAGCCTTGCTGGGATACTTTAGTGGGGTGCGCTCTCTCCCCCAGGTAAAATTGCATTTGCTTTTATAAGGGAGAAGTTCAAATCAAATCAAGCAAAAAAGAAAAAAAAGGAAAAAAGGACAAGGAGGAGAGGAAGGACAATGGAAAAAGAGAAAAATTTGAAAAAATTAAGAAATGGCATTAGGAAGAGATTTTTTTTTTAACTCTATATCCTCATTTTTTWAAATTTCAGAGTGAGCCAAATTGTCAGAAAAAAAGTTTGCAAATAGCTTAAAAGCATTCCCAAATGAAACAAATTATTTTGTTTCAGGTTGACTGAAAGTGACTGCCTTTAATATTTTTTAGTTGAAATTAGGAAAACTCCCAATCTGGCTCCAGATGAGGGTTTCTGATTTGTCTAGTTTAACCACCAGCCAGAAAAATCCTGTCTTCCCTTAGTAATATATTTTAAAGTTCAGTGGCTTTGAGATTGCTGTGAATGCAGACAGGGAAGTCAGCATCTAGTGGGAGGGTATATTATTCTAGGTAAGAAACAGAAAGTGGTAAAAGTCAAAGTGGAGGTATAAATAAGTGTTAGTAAGCTGGAAATAGGAAGCTTAAAATGGGAGACATTATTTGTAATTGGGCCTCATGTTTAAGCCAGATCCTGACTTGTGTAATTTATACAATTTGTGATGCTCTCTGCCCCACTGCTCTTAATTACTATTAAYGTCCCCCCTGTTCAGTGTAATCATTCAAATGCACAAATGGTGTTCAAATGGCAATCTTTGGCAAGCTGTCGGGCAAAAGCTCTATGTTCCTTAGTTAAGCAGCTCCCTTGCTGGCCATTTGGAGCTCCCTGCTGGTCCTGTCTGTGTTAGGAGCTCCTTGACTATGGGACTCTGGCTGCTGCAGCTGGGATTTGGGAAATGCAGAAGGACTGGGGGGTGGGTACGTTCTTGTGGAGGAAGCCCACTTCATGCTTGGCTTCTCACACCATTTGGTAGGGAGAGAGTCTTGCTGCAGTTGCTGTTTTGCTGCAAGTTTTGGTGGGTTCCAGTAGGCTGTGTCGCTATTGTGTACCATCCTCTGCACGCTGTGGGGGATGCAGCAGGCCTTTTGGGGATATGCAGCACAACACTGGGGTGACAGCTGCTCTCCTTCCTGTGATAGGAAGGCAGGAGCCAGCCACATATGACTGTTAAAGGGGATATACATAATTTTATTACATAAAATCTCCCAGGTGGATCTGTCTTCAAAGTAGCTTCCCTTGGTGTCTCTCTCTGCTGAAGCGAGAGCTTCAGCTTGCACCTCTTGAGCAGGCTGAGCAACCTTGGTCATCCACTGATCTCGTGTGGCCTTCCTTTGGGAAAAGGTACCTACAAAGTGTCATTATGCCTGGAGAAACAATAGTCATCTCAGCAGCTGACCAGATGAGCCAATTAATTTTAGAGTCGCYGGTGATGACTCCCATAATAAAATCAAAGTGTTTTGGAGCTGCAGGATGAGGGCTTGCTCATGTGGAAGGGCCAGAGTCACATGGAGGAGGTCACACTGAAGGAGAATTTAATTTTCTTTTCAGACTCCTCCTCTCAGTACATTGTTTCAGTATCTGACTCAACCTGCCGAGATGACTGGCCACCTGCACACTACCCCAACGGTATGATCACTGCTTATTGTTCTTAGGTAAAGCCCAGAAAAGTAGGAAATTGTAGACTTTAATTTTCTTTTCAGACTCCTCCTCTCAGTACATTGTTTCAGTATCTGACTCAACCTCCTGAGATGACTGGCCACCTGCACACTACCCCAACGGTATGATCACTACTTATTGTTCTTAGGTAAAGTCCAGAAAATTAGGAAATTGTAGACTTTAATTTTCTTTTCAGACTCCTCCTCTCAGTACATTGTTTCAGTATCTGACTCAACCTGCYGAGATGACTGGCCACCTGCACACTACCCCAAAGGTATGATCACTGCTTATTGTTCTTAGGTAAAGTCCAGAAAATTAGGAAATTGTGTTTTTAAATGCTACACAGTGCCTCAGAGATTTAGCCTTGATGGAGGAAAAGGCACTTAGCTGCTATGTATCCAGGAGTAAGGCAGTGATGAATTCTCAGAAACATCACCACTGCTGCCGTGTCATTCAGTGCTTCAAGTCACATCCAGAGCTCTGGCTTTGCCTTCGTGACTACAGCCTTGTATCCCAGACATGAAATAACTGGGGCCTTGGGTGTTTGGAAGTAGTGCACCAAACAGTTCAGGGGTTATAGCCTTCCTGGAAGAAGTGGGAGACACCTTTGTACCATATCTTCCCATGAGGACTGGAGCAGGACCTTGAAAGCATATTTTGTCACCTCTAAAAGGTGTCTGCTAGATTCCTACCAGCTGGAGGCGAGAGAGTCATGATTCTCCCTGCTGCAGTGAGATCTAATTTTATAAAACCGTTTGCTGATAGAAGGACTTGAACCTGATTTCCTTGCCTTTGGGGACAGTGCTCAAGTCCAAGGTTTGTAGAATTCAGTATGGTTTTCTTCCCCTCTCAATGCCAAAGACTGCTTAATAAGATTTCCTTTTTGGAGCAGATTCAACAGGACACACTTGATCTGAGAAGCCCTGCAAGTTAGTGTCAAGAGCAGGATTTGCCCAATGCACAGCTCCAAATCACATCAGAGAGGCTGAGCATCTTGACAGCAGCCCAATGTGGCACCTGGGCTATGGGGAGGCACCTTTTGTGTGAGACAAATGCTTTAGGTTAAGTGTATACCTCTAATAGGGGGTTTGGGAAGTTAAATGGAGCTAGGTGTTTATCTACAGGTCTCAGCAGTGGGACGAAAACCTTGTCCTTCTCCTTGTCCCTGCTTTGTATTTTTGTGAATCTCATTCTTTGTCTTAGGAAGAGCAAACAGCTAATCTGAGCTGTGAATACCACTGGGATGCGTGGTAGCTGGAAATTAACCACTGAAATGACTAGGTTATTTTGAGGATTTAACCCTAAGCCTGTATTTAGACAGCTGAATCAATGTCCCCATTTTCAGAAGATCCAATACCTGGCAGTTCCTACTCACTTTCTTAAATTGATGGGATGTGGAAAAGAAACATTTCTCATAGCCTCAAAAATACGTGTATGTGACATAGTTTAATTTTACAGAGGGAAATGTTGCTGTCAAGTCCTTGCTGTAGGCTAGGACAGTTTGCTCTCTTTTAAACATTGAGTGCAGCTTATTAAACTTTAAAAAACATACAACTGCAACAACAACAAAGAAACCCCAGCCCATTTTGTGCATTTTTATATAGGATGAAGGAATACATTTTAGTTATAGTGTAGTCATTCGACTGATATTATATTTTGAGTGAAGGACTTACTGACTCAAGGGACTCCTAATTAAAAAGTGCTTCTTGGCTTCATCAACATCATGATCCTAGTGTTAGTAATGTCAGTGGAAGAATGGAAGCTGTTCTGCCTGCCACGAGCAGATGCTTATTTGGGAAAGGAGTATTTCTTGGCTTGCTGCAGAGAAGTCCCACCTTCAACTCTAGGCTCTGTTGTAACAGAAATTTTAAAATATGATTGTTGTTAATACGGAATTTAAATACCCATGTTCAAGCATTTTGCAGGGGGATCATCTTGGGTGATCATTTTAATACATATATGAATGCTTTTTTTTAACAGGTGGAATAAGCATGATATCTCTAGGTACAGTGATGGTTAGATAACATAGTCAAGACTGTAGTTTATATTAGAGTACACATTGTACAGTTTATACTATGTTATATATGCAAACATATACATATATATGGTACATAATATGCTATACTATGTATAGTGTTTTTATATATGTATATATGTACAACACATATATTGTATCTGTGCTACAAAGAAGGGATAGAACTTAATACCTTCCACACAAAACAGCATTCCAGTGCAAATGAATGCCTTACAGGAGGTTGCATGTATTCTCTAAGCCATGTTTATTTTTCTGTTGTCCTTATTATGGTGCATCATGCCATCCCTGTAATGCCCATACTCAGGGGACTGATTATGTAAAAGCACCTAAATGACTTAGGAACCTATTTTTCATAGTAATTTAGGTACCGACAGACAGATATTTAAGGACACTCAGAAACTTAGAAATAGGATACTGTATGTTCTCAGTGGAATATTTGGAAGTGCTTTGGTRACGTAACTGCCTGAGAAATCAATGGAAGTTATGTGCTGGGACACTCTGCAATCCCACTGGATACCTCTCTGCTTTCCTTCACGCTAAATGTCTCTAGCAATCTGGCCTTGAGTAAATATTTAAGACTTATGGTGCCTGAATAACACAAATAGAACTTCCTTGCATGAGTTCACTTATGTTTCGCTTGGAAAGGGATGCATGCTGTTTGCTATGGCTCTACCAAAGAGATTACCAGAAGCGCGAGCTTGGATTGTTCCTGCTTGCTGCTCTCTTCCTTGCAGGTTTTGCTGCAGGCCACTACTGTGTGTCTGAGCTGGTTTAATGGTAAGGAAGTTAGTTGAAATTGCTGTGAAAAAGCAAGAGAAGAAAAGCAAGATATTTCAGCTTTCAGTAGATAGTTTTGTTGTTTGGTTGTTTAGTTTTAAGAGGGAGAGAGAAAGCACATGAATAACAGCCGGATTTCTGCAAGGCAGGAGGAGAGGTTGTAGAAAGGATTGTATCTAAAGAGTAGTTCTGTAGCTTTAAAATATGCAGCCGCATTCAAGTATGTGCCAGAATATTTTAAAGTAACAYCAAATATCTTTATTAATAAATTCCTGACAGGTTTCTGAACTGGGCAAAATTCTTATGTACAAACACAAGCAAACTACTTCACTGCCCTAAACACATTCTGCAGTCAGCCTAGTGTATAGGGAATTATGTGATTTGGCTATAAAATATGGCAAGATCATGAATCTGAAGATCTGAACTGCCAGCCCTGACCTTTCCATACGCAAGACACATTACTCTAAAGGTGATGCTTTGAGCATGGAGAGAGCCAGGACAAGGTGGTTCATGCTAATGACATGGTCAATAGATCTGCAAACTGTCTGCAAGCCTGGCCATGCAAGCTGTAATGGGTGGCTGCCCCCATCCCAGCAATATTCTGCAGCAAGAGAGGCATCTCTATCTACATTAGGCTGAGCCTGCATATTCAATTCTTTGTCTTGGCATATAACATTCAGGGCATGTAACTAAGTTCATATAACTATTTGCTGGGACTGGTTGGAAAGTTTCAAATGAAGAATTCTTCTTTCCCAAACTTTTCACTGCTACTAATTATATTTTGGTGGATTTCTTTAAGATGCCTTCAGGTCTATGGATGGAAATGACTAGATGGTCTGATCAATTCAGTTCAGATCAACAGAATAGTAACTATAAGATTACTATGTTGTTATTTTCCTGTTGTTCATGGTTTTCCGTTTTTTGGGAAAGTTACATCACCCTTTTAGGAATACTGTCTGCAAGATTGGGAAGGTACAGACTACTGTATGCCTCTGTTTCTCCGATCTGTACAGCAATATTTAACTATTTCCAGAAAGCTTTGTAAGGCTGTGTCATAAAAATTGCAAGATATTTTGAGTTCCTTAGAAAAAGAAAGGTGAAGAAAAAAGGCTAGTAGCAAAGTTGTTGATCTCAGGATTGTCACAGCTCCAATTATTATCAAATATTAGCCATTGACTCAGAGAATATTAACATTTTTCTCCTTATCAACTTCTTTTTGCAGCTATTTTCCAATGTGTCTGGCTCTCTGGATGACCATGGAACTTGTCAGTGCTCTGTGTACTTGCCGGATACCACCTTTCCAGTGCAGAAGGCTGAACAATTGGAAAAGATAGCCGCAACTCTTTTGGAGAAATTTGAGAAAGAACTTTCTCAAGTAAGGTGTTCTTTTCTTGTAAATATACCAGTTATATTTTCAATGAAGAATGCTTGCCTGTGAAAGAGTACAGCAGGCAGCACTTTTCTGTGACCTGTCTTTCAAACAGTAGCAAAGAAGGTTTTGTGAGAACAAGGAGAAAGGTGATTAAATATAAAACATTTGTCATTGTAGCATGTAATACATTTGAATATCCTCAGGTCTCCTTTCTAGGCCTTTTCATATGATATTTTTGGAAGAATGGTTATATTTTTCCTTTTTTGGCTCAGTTTTACTGGTTTATGATTGCAGCACAGAGTCTAAGAAAGCCAAGTCTCCTGCTCTTTCATGTGTTATTATTTGCATAAAGCCAACCAGATTATAAGAGGGAAATGAAGGGGAGAAAGGTCACTGTAGCCCAGAGTGAAGAAGTAGGTGAATATTTGTCTCCTCACCTCTTTTGCTCTCAAAGATTAAAAAAAAAAATCTAATATCCTCGTCATCATCTGAAGCTGTGGCAATGAGACTACTGAATTATGCAATCTTGATGAAGACAAATACACCTTGCACTAGCTTGTTGCATGGAGTCAGATCTGCTTTCTCTGAGAAACTCAAGCAAACCCACACATGCTGCTTGGGAGAAGCTGCCTGTGAAGACAGGAATCTGCCTCTGACTCTTGGTCATGGGTAAATATTCAAGATTCAAATTAGGTGTCCAGGAGAAATTATTTTCTTCAGGAACCTGATGTCTTAAGAAATGAAGTGTCCTTGAATTAATCAGCAGAAAAGGCAGAGCATTAAATTATAAATTCTAACCATAAATATTCATAACTCCTCTGGTATAATCAGGAACAGATAAGAAGTTATGCATAAAAACACAACAACAGGCAGAAGATCCTATGGAAAGATCTTTCAGTTAAGGTCATTTGCTTTGAAGGAACTGGAGCTAATGATGAAACACATTCAGCTGTCAGAAGGGATATGAAGGGCAAGCTGACACAAGTTCCAGTGTCTCCAAGCACGAGGGCTACCTAGTCCCTTGAGGGAAGGAGGCATATCTCAGAGTTAGTGATCTTTGAAAAACACGGAGATGTTTTCAGGTTCCCATACTGCTCCCACTGTGGTTGGTGCCAGCATTTTAAGCTCATTTCACTAGGGCAAGGTGAGGGTGCCACTTCTCAACCAGAAACTTGGCCTGATTCTGCAAGACAGTTCCTGACCAAGTACCACCTTTCCCAGTTGCTTGCCCTGGTGTATCCCACCTCTCACCAGATTTCTCCCCAGAACGGTGCATGTCTTTTAGGATATGTGACATATCTAATTAGCTTCTTACAGACATTCAGAGTATCTCAAATGCTACTAGACCTCTCCATGTGGACAACCTCAGATCTCCACTGACTATAATGGGAGTTAAGACATCTGGCTTTTATAAAGACACAGGTATTACAGACACCTAAAATTGTGTATAAATTCATAGCTGAATCTCAACTCTAAAGTTAGGGTTAGCAGAATCCCTACCTGGACTTTAATGTCTAGGTTGCCAACTGGTGTCAATTGGTGTAACTGTATTGTTGTCCTTTCCTACCARCGTACAGCACTGTAGACACTGACCCTTGGCTCTCAATTCTGGCTGCAGACAGGGAAAATTCTTAACTTTACTCAGAAATCACTGAATTTTGTCCTGCCAAGACCGATCAGCCAAGCAGTGTTACAATGAATCTGGCTAGCTAAAGGCAAATGCTTCAGTATGATCCAGGCAAAGAGACACTTTAAGTCAGAAATGAAAATGAACAGATCGTATTTTGGGGTAGCTCTGTGTCTGTTACGATGTTGTTTTTCTGTGGAAAGAAGAAAACTGTTAAGTACTGCCCTATTGATACCTGGACTGAAGTAATCTAAGGTCTCATGATGCACAAGTCTCCACGCATATTTGCATTAGTGCTATGTAAATACATTTTATAGACTTTTAAGATGAGTTCTTCACCTTTCTAGTTGTGGAAAGAACCCTCCTGGTTCAACCATATGTACTACTTTAGTCATGATAATACCCATAGAAAGGAGGAAATAATGAAACAGAGCCAGTTCTCATCACTGATCATTATTAAAAATGATCCTAAGCCTAGGGAGTCATTCTACCTTCCGCATAGTTTCAAGGGAAATTCAGATCCACCTCTGACTTTTCAGCTCAGATGTAACTTAGTATCACTACAGGGGCGGGAGATTCTACTGAATGCTTGCTTTTTTGACTCTGAGAACCCATACCTCATTCACTCTTCTAAAATACCCTTTGAAGCTGGTGGGAGGTTTTCCTGGGTAAGAGCTGCAGGACTGAACCCTTTTAAGGATGCTTTCCATGTGCTAGAAGTCCCAGATAAACAACCTGATTGAATTGTTAACCTTTTGCCTGATTGTAGGCTAATTCAAAAAGCAAGGGGTYGGTCCTTTTATAGAATCAGCAGGCAAGGAAGCTCGCAGATAAAGAGATGCTCTTGTGTGCCAAATGAGTACACACTGTAGGCTGAAAATACCAGACTAATTTTTCCACTGTCACATCAACCTTTGCTAGCATAATTATGATTACAGAAGAGAATTAACCTTTCAAAGYGAAGTGGGAATTGGCTGCTCCTTTCAATTGAAAAGGAGAGAGGACACCTCAGTAGCTGGGATGGATCAGCACTTCATCCCAAGAAAAGAAAGCACCCTTCAGAACTTTACTCACAACAGCCAGAACTTCCTTGCCTAACAAAAACTGGAGGAAAAAAAAAATTGCTTGCCCTCCACCAGTAACAGCTATTTTCAAATCAGATTAATGGGTAGTGGAATTCTTCTAGGTGTCAGTTGGCAGACTGCTTGCTGACCACACTCCTGAGGGGTCTGTAGAGGTTAAGTCTGCCTGAAGCCAATATCCTGGGCCAACTGACTTTATAGAATTGCAGGTTTTGTCATGTTCTTCTCATCTTCCCTCAGTCTTCCCCCATTTTTCTTTCGCATTTTCCTCTTGCACCCTTGTTCCCCCTTCTTTGCTCTCCAGATGCGTGCTGGAGAAGTGTCTACTTGCATGCTGAAAAAACAGTGTTGATAAATACCAGTTGCAGGTAAATGACACGATAAATGAGTATTGTAGATTTTTCCTGCCCTTTTCAGCCGTGTGTGTGACAATGGTTGGAAAGGAGGAAAAACTAAAAGGGTTTTTTTTCCTACATATGCCTCAGTTGGCACCATTCTCTTCCTCCGAAAGGAGTATTACAAGCCCTGTTCACTCATTATACTCCACTTAAGGCTTTTATGATGAATGTGAATCAGTACAAGTTATTGGACTAAATATGGGCCATACACAGAATTTCTGTGGTGATGTGCTGGTCAATAAAGACACAACAGCTAGTCCCTGGCAGGCAGATACAGTAGAAGAGCAAGCTGCTTAAATCTATCTGCCAAGCAACAGAGCAACATCATATTCCTTTTTAAACAGACACGTACAAACTACAGGAGCTCCTAAGCCAGATCTGARCACATAGTACAGTACAATGCTTGGCATAGGTGGTGGCTCTTTCTCCAAAAGCAGTATAGACATGTGTCTAATAATTACCCAGGGGAGCTGTTAGCTTAAGTTCATTGCTGGGCTGATGTGGCTGTGTAGCTGCACTGCTGGGGCTAGTTTAGCCTCAACTTGTATGGTTCTCTCTCAGCTATGCTCCACTGGATGGTGTTGACATGTCCTTAAACAACCTAGATGACTCAGTTGACTGAGTGAAAACAGTCTGATATGGGAGGAGGACATCAGGTCCGTTTCCTGCAGGACTCCGTAATCAGGGCTGAAATAACTATGTACACCTTGTTCCAACCATCAGCATTTTTTCAGATTCTCAAAACCCTGGAGGAAACTCCAGATTCACAGGGTTTGGTCTTGATATTTTCACCAATGCGTAGCCATCATACCAGCAGTCTCTGTATTTCAGTGGTTTGTAAATTTTGTCTCTATTAGGGAGTTATTGTTATTATTCTTATTATGGTGAGAAGGATTATTAATTCCTTAATAGATTTCCAAAAGCCTCTGTCATATATGTAGTTTCACATAGGAGAGTAATTTTATTCAGACATGTGCCTGCTTTTTATTTTCCAGATTCTAATGACATATGCTCTCTTCTTGTTGTTCTAAGCATGCAATGGGTTCACATGCAAACACTGCAGGATCTACAGTTTAGACAATGACCTTTGAAAAATTTTTCTCAAGGAGATATATTTGAGTATGTCTTCCAAATCCAAAATGATTTTGGTGATTAGTGAAGGTGTAGGGTCCATCTACTCTCAGGCTATTCCAAGAACATTGCTGAGTTCTTCTTTCTGGTCCCTTGTGGACCATGGTGATGGTGGCAGCTGGGACAAGGGATCCCAGTAGTCTCTGTAGTTAGCAAGATCTAAAGAGTTAGATGTTAGTCTATATGTACTATTTTTTTTTGATTCTTAACTATAATAAGCTAGTCCTTAGTTTGCAGTTACTCAGGCTTGGTATAGGAGAGCTAGAGCATCCACTGTTGCGAGTTAGGGTATTTCTGCTAGAGTTTATGGAGATGTGCCAATTTATATCAGCTCAAAGTGTGGCCTGTATACATTTTGAATGGAAGATATGTTTCAAATTTAAATTTAAATGCATGGGATGGAGCAACCTACTTTTGGTATATGGTACATATATGCACATAGAAGCTTGGTAGTGGCTTCTCACAGATTTATAATGTAGTTGTGCCTCTATACTTTTGGGGTTCTCTCAAAGTTCTCCTTAGAGCAAATGATTAGATATCGATTATTATGATCTTCAGGGATTGTTTTTTGCCCTTCATGAATTTCCACATCATGAACTCCCACTCCTGTTGCTAATACACAAGGAATTCAGCAGAAAAATTAGAAGAAATTATTAGACAAGTGTTTTATCTGGGGTCTCAGTCCCAGAGGCCGTTGGCAGAACAGGAGAATAGGGAGTCTGTGGTTTGCATACCCTGACAGGATTTTAGAGGCCATTACAGAGCCCATGCAGAAAAATGCTGGCTTTTATTTTATGTTAAGATAATGTAAGAATGGTTGTGTGGATGTAGGCTAAATATCTTTCACTCTGTGAGGTAATATTTATAGAAATGGTAGTGTTATCAGAAGATGGACTTATAATACAAATAACTTCTCAGAGGATAAATGTGGAGTTGCTGGTGCAGCAAACTAATTATATTTGTTCTTATTACCTTTTGTGATATTGGTTTAAGAGAAAATAGATGCCTTTTTAAAATAATACGAAGCATATAGGAGGGAAATTATATTTTTCCCAAAGTGTTAATTTTCATGGAACTAAAATTTTCTAAAGAACGTTCCAAATCCATCTAATATTCTTGACATTCTACACCACAAAGCTTGTGCTGTGACCTTTACCTTAGCAGTTATATGTGTGAAAATATATTTATCCAGACAATTGTCTAATGATTCCAAGGTTGAAAAGATTGCTATGTAAATTACTTTATCTAAAGGCTACAATAACTTTTAAACTTCATTTAACCTAACTTTGATTTTTAAGAGTGCGTTAATACCCACCTCCCCCCCAAAAAATAACCACAAAAGCAAACCCAGTCCTGCCAACTTTTGACAAGATTTAAATACCTCCAGGGTAAAATCCTAGCTGAAAAAGTTGGGAATCTGTTATTGCATTTTCAACTTCCTTACCTTCTAAGTTCTTCTTCAGGTTGCTTTGCCAGATAATCCACTACAGACTGTGGGATAAAAAATTCACTAGCATAAATTCTTGGCATACTTAGGATAAAGTTAGCTCACAGAGGCAATATTGGCAAAGAATTAAAATAATTGAAGACTGTAACTAAAATTCTGCTTTCAGTTTTCCTCAGGCATTCTCAAGGGGACTTTATGGTGCTACCAGCAGTAAATGAGGGTTAAATTTTACATTTTTTTATCTATGCGCTGAGAATTTCACTATGTAGTTTATGTGAAGAATGTGTGTGTTAAATACATGGAAGTTATGCATGGAGTACTCAGAACCATAATAAAGAYTGACATCTTAAAAAAGGCTTGTTTTTTATTTGCTAACCTGAACTTGAAAACGTACCTGTTTTTTCTTTTTAAGGTTAAGGAGTACACAAAAAGGATTGAACTGTATCAACAGAAAATCCTGAATCTAACCATCAGAGTGGAATATATGGAGCAGAGCAGTGTATCTTACACAGAGCTGGACTTCCAGTTACTGAAAGTGGAAATCAGTAACCTGGAGAAACTGGTCACTCAGCTGAAATTCAGTCTTGTTGGAAGCAATGTTATTGTTGAACAAATATATTTGGAGGTATGCCAAAATGTTAATTAGCTAAGCAGGGTTCAAATATACAGATGGTCTGTTCTCTCTATAATGTTTAGATAGAGGAAATGTAGCCTGTCTTTACTGCAGCCAGTGGAATTACTTTAGAATTTTATCAGCATAAATTAAAGAAAAGTTTGAATTTTTAATTTATTAACATGATTTTGCTTTATATAGAGCACAAAATAATAAAAAAGAGGGATCTCTCTATTTTAGCAGCTATCTGCCTGAAAGTTAACAATCCTGCATAGTATTAAATGTATGAGCTGATTAAATTGTTATAATAAATATTAATTTATAGACCCCCACACTTGAAAGCTTCTGTGCTTTAACTTAGATAATTAAAAAAAATTAGCTTCTGGTTGCTAGGGCAGTGGCCCAATCAATATGAAATCAAGAACTGGGAAAGACTATCACCTTCCCAGCAGACTATAAATCACATTTTCAAAGTTGTAATTAATCACTCACGTAGAGAGAATAATTGCTTCAGATGGAAGGTAGAATATCATTAGTTTCTTCATTGTCCTTTAGATCATCAAGTAGGTGACTGAGAACATTATTTATCTGCAAGTAAAATTTCAAGATACTTTTGCAAGGCTGGAATAAGTACTTTTAAAATAAATAATAGTAAAATAAATAATAGCTACTGCTTGCTTAAAACTTATTGGATGCTTATATTCCATCTTTAGCATTATGGTATACAACTAAGTGTTAAAGCATTTCCTTACAATCACATACATGTGAGATGTAAGGTTCATCCTAGCAGAATAAGGCCTATACTTAGGTATAATTCTTAAAAATTGTTTGGTAGCATCTCCTGTGTTATGATCAATCCTGCCTGCAAATATCTGTAAATAAAGTTGACAAGAATTTAAACTTGCTCTCATTTTTTTTTCTTTAGATCACAAATCTGACTATCCTGGTAAATGGACTAGAATCACTGGACAAAAACAATATCCTTGCAATTCGACGACAAATTGTGTCTCTGCAGAATCGATTGAAAGAGTGTGAAGAGAGTGCAAACAAAACCACAGTAGCCCCTTATTTCCCACCAGGTAAGCATTTCCCTTGTATATCAGGTGAGAAACAACACAGTGCGTGGGTAGAAGAGTAAATACAGAGATTTCACATCATTGATATTAAATATAATTAAATACAATACTACACAGCTCTTGAAAAACTGAGCAGATAGCTACTAATGTTTCATCAACAGATTCAAAAGGAAGGTGAGGGCAGGAAACAAATGCTTCCAGACACATTATCTGTTTTCAGCTGGAAAAAGCTGTAAATTTTCTCCCATCTGAAGTGTGAAAATGAATCTCTCCTCTCTCCTTTTTCCGAACAATTCCTTTTATTTGGGAGATGGGGTGTGAGGGGGGAACAGTATGTTTTTTTCTGACTAGCTGTGATTTTTAATAGTTCCCGTGAAAGTGACCTGTGTCATGGCAACTTTGTCCTAAGGCTATTTGGGATATGTATGAGCAACAGTTGATGTGCTAAAGCTGTTGGTATGCAAACTCAGGCAGCATTGCGTGAAGATTACTTTTGCTTCACAGGCGAAAGATTCTTCTAAATTAGAAGGTCAAGAACTGTAGAGCAAAATTCTGGTCTCGTGGAAATATGTGGAGGCTTTATTACTGATTTCAGAAAAATAGATTTTCACACTTTTTTTTTTTTTTTTTAATAGGAAAGGTTACATTTTTGGAGCTTAGATCAGGGGTTCCCAGAGTGCAATTCATACAAAAGCAGCAACAGTCACAGAGCATGTGGTAATCAGTTTACAATTGCAATAACTTTTGTCTTGATGTTCAGTTTGAAAAATCACATTGTGACTGAATAGGAGTGTGAGAAATTTTGAGAATCAAAACTAGTATCCTGGAGCACACAGGTTAGGAAACGCTAATTTAGATATGCCAGGCCAAGCTTCCCACTTACCAAATGACTGTAGGAATTCTCAAACTGAGTGTTTTATATATGGATGGTTCCTTCTGACAGAGAGAATAAAGGGATAAAAGAATAAAATAGAAAATGCTTTATTGTATACAACACTCAGGGGAAGAATCCTGCTTTCTCGTGTGTACTGACTGGATAAGCTGGCTAGCAATCAACTGGACTAAAAAAAGAGGAGCCCATAAACAGTGAGGAATGGTGTCCTGCGTGTAGGGAGCATGGATGTGTGCCTACCAGGGTTTACCTCTCATCAGATTTGGACTGGCTAGGTCAAGAATCTCTCTGGAAAGGCGAGAGGTAGAGAAACAAGATTTCCTCAGGTTCAGTAGTCTTTCCTGTAGCGATCTCCTCAGGGCTTCATGGCAGTGCAGGCAGACATCGCACTTTGACAGCATGTGTGAGTAACACCTTATCTAGGAGCTAGACATAACAAAAAGCTGAAATAAAACCCTGCATTCACAAAATTTCAAGGCCCTTCCCTGCTCCTTTGAAAAGGCTTAAAATGTTTCAGTGAAAAAAAAAAGCAATGTTTTAAAAGTATTTGAAGGGTATCTCCTTGATTTATTGAAGGCGACAGTGTGTGGAAAGAAACAGCCTCTCTCTCTTCAAGCCTACAGCAAACCTTACCAAGCTCTGGAACAAGAATGCTTTATCTTACAATAAGTAATGGAGGAAGGGGCTCCCCTGACACCTGGGTGGTTGATGTGAGCATCTGTGGGACGTAGAAGCTTTCGCGGAATGGGATAGGGAGGTCTACACTGTGCAGTGCGGCTTCATGCAGTGATAGGGAGGTCATATCTACAGCAGGATAATAACTGTAAGATGGGATAAACGTAACTGCACAGGATAGTGACCACAATAGAATTATTTAGCATTGCTTCTGAGGGCACAGTGGTGAGATGGATATAGACTTCCTGGGACCAAATATCTCCTCAGCATTGCCTTATGGCAATTTTTGGCATTTTAGGCCTTATGGCAAAATTATCCTGGTTGGTGTGCCARCTAGCTCAAGTACTAGTACTGCTACGTGTCACTGCACTGTGTGAGAATCACAAAACTCAAAGGCTACAGCCACGGGTGGAAAGGACTATCACAGGTTCGCTGACTTTCAGTGATTTATCACCACTGACATCAGCTGAGGACCTACTATGGTGTTGTCTGTGGGTTCATGTGACACCCCRGAGGGGCTCACACTTGTAGCATGTGTATAGGTATTGTCAGGGTCACTTTTAGTTTAAGGATGGGCTCTGAGGCTAGCATGAAGGACTAGCTGAGCAACTGTGGAGGGCTGGCAAGTTTCCTGCCTGCTCAGAGTTGCCAGGTATACATTTAATGTGCGAATGTAGGTACAGACCCCTGCAAATCCACACAGGGCTGACACATCCTGATTTTGTGTGCCTAGTGGGGAGTGAAAATTGTTCTCTGGACAGTAGATGGCAATTTCCAGTTTCCTACTGTAGTTTCTGAAACTTTATATAGCAATTATGTGTAGCACAGACCAATTCTATATCTGAAGACAAGTAGTAGGAAGAAGATGTTATTGCTTGGGGAGCAAACTGTATTTTCTAGGTGGTCATTTTGGAGGCTTTGCATGGATGCTCATACATAGGCCTCTGAAGCTCTCTAGTGCTCATTTATGTGTTTGAACACAATTTCCATATGTTTTCTCTGCAAGCTTGGATGCCCTGAATTCCTGCCAAACCATTTGGCCTTGCCCTGCTTTTAGTTCATATTATATTTATAATGTTTGTATTAAACTGACTCTTGGTCCTGTTTTCAGACTGGGTTTTTCTTTCCCCCTTCCTCCTTTCTCCTGCATATTTTGGGGAGGCAATATGAACTTGAGAGAGCTTGGCTAATCCCCAAGCTGTCTAAGACCATGAGTCTAAAGGCAAGTTTAATTAAAGCTTCTTGCTTCACATTGCTGTAGCATGCAGCCCCACTGACTCTATCCCCCAAGGCTTTTGCTGCTTTATTTCTCAGAGCAAGCAGGCCTGTCCTTAAACAACATATTAGAAATAAATCACTGTTCTCCATTTGCCTTACTCTTTGATTGGAGAGATGGGGTTCTAAGTGACTGAGATGGGACTCAGTACATATATAGTTAATGATCATCATCATGAAGTTTCTTATCTGTAGGAAATCCCAGCATCTTTCACCTCACTGCTGCAGTGGGAAGAAATATTTATCCATTTGTCCTTTTTTTTTTTTTTTTTTTGTGATGCTCTCATCTGGCTGCATCAGGGCCAATGCAAAAAGAAAAGAACTCTATGATGCTTCTTTGAGGACTCTGCAGCAAATTCTTTGTCATGTCTTGCTGAAATGATCTGAGGGAGACAGGGGGAAAAGCAAGTCAGATGAAACTCTCATGGACAAAAAAAAAGAGAGTATAGCTGTTTTTTGCAGCTTTTGCACATCTTGCACATTTAGAAATTAATAATTTGTATTTGCTGGTGAATATGAATAGGTCTCACTAGGGAGAAGACCTACTGTAGCCTAATACTTAAACTCAAGCATTCTGGTTTGACTATTACAGAGATTTCATTTTTATAGTAAATTTTACCTCCTGTCTATCCAACATATTCCTTGAATGTCTTGGGTTGCAGTCTGAAATGAGTTTGTCCAAACAGTGAGAGGGAGAGATAGAGACCCACAGCCACCTCAGGGGGAGCAGGTCAGTGCCTCCTCTCCTAGGTTTTCCAGGATGGCCTGAACTGCCCCTGGAGGCATGTACATGGCTCTGGAGAGAGATTATATGAGGCAACTGAATTAGTAGTTGCTTGAAGATAGGTCAGATGTCTTTCAGCCCTCCATCCCATCCTGTGCTGGATGCTCATGTGGCATTATTGCAAGCATAAGTCTTCTCTGACTCACTGCTATCAGCCTGCGTTCATGCCCAGTGCTGTATGGGTGAAGACTGAGGGGTTTGTGTGGGTCTTTCTGTGTCAATGAGATGGTAAGAGTAAAGATGAGCCTTYCCTTGAGAAGATCTCTTTCTACTGTGGCTCAGGCCATGGTAAGGCTAGTAACAGTTCACATATCTGGATGCAGTGGATCATCTGATGGGAAAGAAGGGTGCACATCTGGTGCACCTGTGAGAGCRTAGTACCAGACTGCTGTTGGGCCCTGCACTTCTTGTGGGAGTCCCTTTAAATACGGGCCCCATGTTGTTTTGCACTCTTCAGCTGCAGAGGAGCTATGGTCACTCCTCTGTGATCGGATGCAGTTGCTCTGTGGATCAGGCTGCTGACGTATTTTGGCATCTGCGTTGTGGAGTGAAAAGCTGATGTGCTGCTCAGCAAAAGCATCAGATGCAGCCTCAGCTTGTCAGGGCTGTGTGGGTGAAAGCGAAGTCAGCTGGACGCTGAGCTGATGTTCAGCCATGCAGCCCACCAGCCAAGGAAGCCCAGCTCTTGCCAGTTGTGACCTCTATGTACCAGCTCCTTCTCTGATCAATCAGAAGAGGATTAGTAAACAACTGAGCTGAGGTCTTGGTGCCTTATGTAGGGAGAAGAAGRGGTCTGTGTGTATGCATCTATGTTAATCCTCCTCTCCCTTATTCTCTGCATAAATGTGAAGTGAGAGGGTGAAAATATCAGGACTTCATTAATCAGTGGTCTAAAACAGTGGAAAAAAGAGTTAAAAACCTGAAAGTTTGAATAATGTATATGGATTTATTTCAAGTACCTTCTAATATTTACTAAATTACATGACACTTTGTTTCCTTTGTGCATTTTTTCCCCACAAGATTCAGACAGGGAAGCAAGTTCAGATTAAATAAACAACAATGAATTTTTCTGAACCTGTGCAGAAGACAGATCACCCCCTGACTACCACAGAGCTTTTTTGTTTAAGAAAAAAAAAGGAGAGTTTTCAAGGAAATCAAAATCAAGCTTATACTATATAGAAACCTCAGACAATTTTTGATGTCATTAAAACGGAACACGCTTCTAACTTTATTTTAATAATTYATTGTTTCATAAATAAAAACCAAACAAGTGTTCAGCAGAGAGATCTCTTTAAGGGAARAAATAATAATTTATTATTTCTTTTGTAAAAAAAGGTCTCTCTGCTGAACACACGTTTGTTTTTTATTTATGAAACAATGTATGAATTATTAAAATAAAGCTGGAATTGTGTTCTGTTTAATGACATGAAAAATTATTTGAGGTYGCATATAGATGAGCTTAGCAGTGCTTCACTACCTGCAAGCTTTGGCACTATATTTTTCTAAACAAATCAAGAGTTTTAGAACATTTAATAGCCATTTAATTCTGAGATAAGTATATTGTGATTTAAGCACAATAATATATTCAATATGTCATCAGTTAAAAAGAAGCCCTTATAGTAGAGGTAACAATACACAACAGAGATATAAGGAAAAAAAAAAAACAATTCAAATTGATTTATGGAGCTGGCAGGCTGCAACGCATTTAGCACTGCCTGCATTAGCTTTCTTCCTTTGCATGAGCTGAGGTTTGAGCACCTCCAAACATTGGAATCTGCCAAGTACTGAGGCCATGCTATGTGCCATTTCTTGAGGTGCAGCCTGGCTAGCCATACAGCAGTGCTTTCCTTGAGCATTATGTTTGGAAATGAGGTTCCTGCTCCACGGTCTCAGCAATCCTTCCCTTGTAAAGCACTTAAGTACTCATGTGTTTGGAGCCAGGAATGCTGCCTTGCTGCAATTCCCAATGGTACGGAAGGAACCAGCATTCGCCTGGGGCCAGTCTGCGTTTCAGCTGCAAGAATCCCTGGATGCAGAATGGGTTGGAGAGAAAACAGTGTTGGTTGCACCTGGCATCAGGCTTTGTGTCATGAGCTGGGCACTTGGTCATGCAGGGCTACCCCGTGGGGAATTGCTGACCTTGGGGACGTTGCCAATGCGGCTTGGGGACACAGCAATTTAGCAGTGGCTGCTCAGCAGCTAGGGCTGGGGTTCAGCATAATCTAAAGCTGCTATCCACCATCCTCATGGATACTGAGGAGGCTGCAGTTGAATCTCATGTCCTCTAAGACATCATTAGTGCAAGAAAGTAGAGGACTCTGAGGGGTAACAGTTTTATGTGGTGGAAGGAGAGAAACSCTGCAACTTGAGCAAGGAGAAGACATGGAGAGCCTCACGGCCCGAAATGACTTTGCACAATGACACAAATGTTATCCTCCGGCAAACTACGTGGATATTTCTAATATTCAGACCACAAGATTTCTTGTCCCTGAGATAGGTCACTTTCCCCCTGGCAAAGCAGATCAGAAAAAGATCTGATCCCAATCTTTTCCCAAAGAGAACACCACAGATTGGTCTGTCTCTGCATTTTTCTCTGTCTGTGAGATAAGAACTGGATGTCCCTGAGCACAAGATACCTCCTAGGATTTTCCTGGAAATGGCTTTATGAGTTTTCAATTTAGTACCATAAATATTGTCCAGCCTTTCTTAAGGATGGACAGCTTTGAGGGCAGAAGGTAAATTCTCTTTTATTTCTCTTTCTCTTCTGTGCTAAGACATAGGGTCAAAACAGGTTATTTGTATGATAGATATTTTTCATTAAGATTGAGGTTATGGTCACTCTTTTGATAGAGGCTATAAGCAGTCATCACATACCCACTCCAAGTACAAAAACTATAAAGGATAGGTTTGACTTTCATCCCTGACACCACAGCTGGTGGTGCATGAAGTTCTTGTTCTGAGGGGCATATTACTAACATCAAACTGTTGTTGTCATTAATTTATCAATTAATTGAAACATGAGACTTGGGTCTATACAGATAATACTTCATTTTAAGATGGAATACTCTCTAATAGTTAGAGCACTACACTGAAATGGGAAATCTTTGAACACCAGCTTGTGAGCCAATGCCAGTCACATAACATCGCGGTCTCTATTACCTCAGGTGAACATACTCTTAAAGCAAAATATCTGGGACACTTCTGTGGCAGTCATACAAAAAGTAAAGTTTACAGTTGAAAAAAAGCTCACTAGTTTTGCCTGTGGCAGCTTTGGATTCATCAAAGGCGGACACATTTTTCTGAGTGCAAGATTTTTGCACTGGTGACTTACAATGTTCTAAGTTTTTTCAGGAAACATGAGTATCACTGACATTCACCTTGAGTGAAAGGAAAGCTTTTCTTGGATCTAAATTCATTTCAACTTTTTTCTTCCAAATAATATTCATCATCACTAAATGTTTTTTTCCACTTCGTTGTTTTTTCCTAGTAAATGTGGAAAAAAATCTATTTGGCCCAGCAATGCATCTTTAAAAATGTTCTGTAGGTGAAAAAGCCAAACGTTTTGATTAACACAATGAAAAAAAAGGCTATTTCAATGGTCTTGAAAATGGCATCCTGGAAAACAGAATTGTTCTGGTTCAGCTCAAAGTTGTATTCTCTTTAGAAYTGCCTCACACGCAAACACAGAATAATATCTATCTACATGGCCTAGGCTGTGCTTGTTACTGTCTGCAGATCTCTTTGAGGGCCTGAGGTGGAAGGCACCGTGTGGCTGTGACGCACTGTTGTAAAGCTGTGATTCTGACAGCAGAATGCTAATCTGAAATGTGACTCTGGAAGTACAGCTGCTACTTCTCCTTACTTCCCCACCTCAGCCATATAAACAGAAATGAGAGGATCCCTTTAATTTTTTTCCTGTCTCCCATGTTCTCAGTTCCAGTGAGGGAGAMAATAACTTAAAATGCTTCTGGAATTGTATTTTCCAAGGGATTTCCTAGTGCATCATGCTCGCAGACACTAAATAGGTAGAAACAGAAATCTGCTTGTTGTTTGGAACAGCTCAGTGAATACTTATTTTCTGCAAGTGAATCCTGACTGAGGATGAATGTCCCTGTCATTTTTTTCCCCAAAATATAGCTGTAAATGATATGTACTATCTGACCACCAGATTTCTAAGGCAGCCTGAAACACTTAGCTACATCTGATTGCTGAACTTAGTTCAAAGTGAACATTTTACACTTGAAGYTGTTCRTTTATGTCTGTGCTTTGTCACAARGCTAGTCCCTWTTAAGCACACTGTAGAGGCTATGCTATGCAAAACCTCTCTCCTAATGACCTCATTTTGAAAATCTGTTTCTTCTCTTTGATTGCAGGTAGCTGCATTCACCGTGGAGTGCTGAATATTAGCCAGCCCTATGTTGTAAAGCTGAACTGGAGAGGGTTTTCCTACAAATATGGTTCCTGGGGTAGAGATTACTCTCCTTCTAACCTGGAGGAGGAAGTCTATTGGGTTGCACCATTGAACACAGATGGGAGATACTTGGAATATTATAGAATTTATAGTTCCTTTGATAATTTGCTGCTGTTTAGACCAACATATGAAAGTAGAATAGTATATGGGCTAGGAAGTGGTGCTGTTCTTTATAATAACTTTTTGTACTATCATGATTATAGATCAAACTATATGGCCAAGCATAATTTACAAACAAACACCATGGTTTTGCAGAAGGCACTTCCAAGTGCTGTTTATGGTAACCGTTTCTCTTATGCAGGTGTATCATGGCAAGACATAGACTTTGCCGTGGATGAAAGTGGGTTATGGGTAATATATTCAACAGAAAATAGCTTGGGTAACATTGTGGTTAGCAAACTCAATGAGACCACACTTGACGTGCTAAATACTTGGCAGACAAGACAGTACAAGCCATCTGTTTCCAATGCTTTCATGATATGTGGTGTTCTGTATGCCACAAGGATAATGAATACTAGGAAAGAGGAAATCTTCTACACGTATGACACAACTACAGGCCAAGAAGGTACTACTAGTGTTGTTATGGATAAAAAATTAGATACAATCCAGAGTATCAATTACAACCCCACAGATCAAAGACTGTATGTTTACAATGATGGTTATCTTCTAAGATATGATCTGAGCTTTCAATCTTAGTATCTCAGTCATACAACCATGTAGTAATACTGGGCAGCAACTAAAATAAGAGATCTGATATGTCCTTAGTCAATTCTAATGCCAATTTAGGGTTCATCTGGTCTGATGAACTGTGTCTGCTAGATGTTATATATATATTACTTTGATTAGTTTCCTTAAAGGAATAGCCCATTCTTATCAGTACTGCTGGCAGCAGTGTTTGGCAGTACTATATTCTTCTAGTTTTGATTAGTGTTTATTGGTGTTCAGTGCATTACAAGTATCTTGCTTCTAAGAATAGATTTAGTGCATAGATTTAGTGCATTTTGTTCACAAAAATTGATGGGCACATCTTAGCCACTGACCAGAAGCTAATTACCCACAAATATGCATTTGTCAGGGTTATACAGGGAAGGCACCCAGAAACTGAGGATGAATTCCCATTGATATTCATCAGAGTAAACTGAGGCCTTAGAGAAATTAATAGAGGGATTATAACTGTAGAAGAAGTAGGTCTTTGTCTAAAGAGAGTAGACTGTTTTTTAGGTTAGAGCAGTAGCAGTTGTCTCAAGGCTTCGGGAGAGGAGGTAGAAATGCAATTTGTTGCCTGAAATCCTGAAGTGACTGCAGAGGCAGAGCTGGCAGCAGGGCTTTCACCATCTTTTTGTCCCACTCTGCTGCCCAAAGCAATTCCTTGTGCCTAGACCTGGCCTTACAAATGGCCTTATTGCAATCTGGCCATGTTTTGTAGTCATCGGGGCTCCATTCTCCTGGCAGTAGGAAGCAGCAAGCACTGTTTTCCTTTCCTTTATGCCCTTGTAAGCTGATCCAAATCCTTCCATTGACTTCTGCGGTCACAGGCAGCTCTTAGGTGTATATCATGCACTGCCGTAGAATGACAGCTGTGTTATTTAATGTGCCTCTATTCAGCATTTTTGCCATTCCGTAATTAGATTCCTGAGAGCCTTGTCAGTGTAAGGTCCAATTCATTCCTTGTGTAATTCCATCTTATAACAAAGTAAACAATAGTATTGCAGAAAGCAGAAGTCCGGTCAAACTAGCTGGATATGTGTTTGTTTTTTAAATGGCTAGTGTGTAATTGTTTCTGAATGTGTGTACTGTATYAACAGTACACACATAATGTCAGAAAGCAAGCTGAAATAATGTAATTTTGAGCTATACAATGATGAAAAAGGCAGTTTTCATTGTTCACTTTCTTCTATTACCCCTGCAATCGTGTTTGTTTCTTCTGATAATCAAAAGCAATGCACACAAATGATTAGTTCCTGCTTAATAAAAAAATCTTTAAAAGAATCTGAGTTGTACTTGAGAGCCATTTAAAGCTGCTTGTGACAATTTGGTAACTTTTGGGATTCCACAGGAAGTCAGCCTGACCAAATGTTTGAAACAGGATCATTGCACTCACTTGGGCTCAGTGTACTTAAATAGCTCTTGGAATAACACGAGAGTGTGAATCAGTATGTCAACAAGTACATAAAAGGAGCTTTCTTTTGCCACCTTGAAATATGTTAGCTGGTTAGGATAACATTTCTCYGCCAAAGTGAGATGTTAGTCGAGACGTTGGTGGCTGATGAACCAATGACACATTTTGAAGCCAGGTCCTGCCACTTATCAGGTATCAACATCTGTTTCCTGGAAATGTGTAAAATGAATTTGAAAGTCATGGAAGCATTGGTGCAGTAATCTGATCAGTCAGCACAGGCACGACTTGTGTGTGAATAACCCATAACAGCCCAAATAYGGATCTCATTGTAAAAAAAAGAAGAAAATACTGCAAAATACATTTTTTTTCTTCCACATTTGTCCACGTAATGGAAGTAAGTAGATTTCCACTTATTATCAAGAACTACCTTAGGCAGAGGCCTTGGAGCACCTCAGCTCACCATGTTTTAAGGTGTGAGCTGATGTTAGCATGAGTGTGACTGAGTCTGGTGGATTAACTGTGATTCTCATAGTAATCCCTGGAGATGAGTCATTATAGGATAGATTTTTCCTCATTGTAAGCGAGGAATGCCCACTGCTGGGATGGGCAGTGGAGGTTGGTGCGGGGTAGGGGCTGCCCATCACAATCTGCTGCAGTGGGGCCCAGACTTATGTGGCTCGGCACTGGTTTCCAGCTGGAGATCATTGAGTGTGGCTCAGAAGATGTGAAGACTGGAATGACAGTCATCTTTTCCAGGTACCAGTCAGCAYTGCTACAAAGAAGATACTTAAAAGATGATCAGACTAGATCTATTAGCTCAGAAAGAAAACAGAACCATCTTTCCACTTATACAACCTTAAAGTTCCTTTTTTTTATGGGGAAAGGCTTGGTCAGGATGTCTCAGCCTTGGCAAGGCTSAGTTTGGTCTTTGACCTTGTCCTCTAATTTCCCTGGTACCTAGAGTAGAGGCACTGCACGGACTGATGGCTTTCCATGGCCTGGGCCGGTACCAGCAGGGGCTCCTGCTGGGGCAGTGCTGAACCTGAATGTAGGGCTCATCCCACCACCCCATGGGGGAAAAGGGCAACAGGGCAGCCCGAGCTCCAGGGGGCATCAGACACCACTTTAGGGACAGAAATGGGCCAAGGCTGGACCAGACCCTGACAGCTGGCAATGCTTGTATTAATATTTTAAGGGGCTTTAGGGATATGTAGAAATAACATTGTCATTTTAGAAAGAGAAAAATAGAGGCATGAAATTACCACAGTCCAGCTGTTGGCCTATTGATTTGACATCTCCCTGTGGAGATTTTGGGGAATATGAACAATATTGAACATAAATAGTACCTGCCACGGAGCTTGGAGAAGAGAACATCAGTTTGTATGGTGTCATAGAGAAATATAGTACAGGGACTTCAATGTAATTTCGTTGATGAGAGGTTTTCACACTGCCAACTCTAGAACCTAAGTTAGAKACTAGTCTGTAATCCTTGCAAAAATCGCATACATGGAGAGAGGTACCCTCTGCATTTTATCCAGAGGAGGCACTTTAAGAGGAGGGAGTAATACATCTTTTCACTTTTTTCCCATAGTCTTGTCCCCTCAGGCCTTGGATGAAGGTGGTTCAGTAGAACTGGCTATTGAAATTGATGTGTGTTCTTGAACTAGCCATGAAATACAACCTTGAACAGTCTTCATTCATGTCCCTGCTGCCCCTCTCCTGCATAAAGTGCTACCTTTGCTTTGTTTGGTGTGTGTTTCCTCCTCTTCTTCCTCCTTGGGCACAGAAGTCTTCCCTCAGAAGCTTCCCAGCACTAGCAGTTCCTGGTTTGCTGTCTTTGTAATTCCATTTCTTAGACATGGCTATTGCTTTCAATGGCAAAAGTTTCACTCTGACCCTATTTACTCAGGCTTTCCTGATACCCAATGACCTCCTTCCCTTCCTCCCTAGGTCTACTCAAACTGCGGTCACTTATTCATCCTGTTTTTTCTTTTTTTCTTTTTTTCCTTTTTTTTTTAAAAGTCCTCCCTCTCCCCTTTTAGCTTGCTGGTTGAATGGAAGCTATTTATTCTTTACTCTGGGACTTTTGCAGCCTTGCCTCTTAGCGACCCCGTTAACTTACTTTGCTGCTGACTGATGCCGACCTCCTGCTTCCACTTGTTCCCTCGTCACACACCCGCCCTTGGCTCCCACACTGTCACTTCTCTCTGGGACATCCTCTCCAAACATGACTATCTGTCAGCTCCCTTGGGCTCCTCCAAATTTCTCATCAAGGCCAACTTCTGCTGTGAAGCTCCTGATAAGTTGCCAACTGATTACAGCCAACTTGTTACCTTCAGGATGAGACTGGTATTTATTTACATCATATATTCAATTAGCAGGCACATGAGAGCMTAGAGCTGGCACATATAAACTCTTTTATTATTCATTCCAGTATGTCACTCTCTCACTCTCTGTTACATTCACTGGTTGTATCTTGTCTTAAATAAGACTATATATACCTAAAGAGAAAGATCTGTCTTTCTATTTCAGGTATTACAGCGCCTAGCACAGTTGGTTGCTACCTTCATCCTCTCTCCTAGGCACTTCTGATTAATAAACAATAAACAGCAAAAATAGCTAGTCAGGGACTGTTGCATGCATCTGTGTTTTTGTCTGAATTTTCATGCATGCTGCTACGTGCRCCGAATATAAATTGGCTTTGAAAAGTAGGCAAACAATATGCTTCCAGACAACTGAGTAAACATTCTGCTGGAAACAGTGTCTCAATAGCTATGTGCACATATTGTAGCTACAATTCATCCTTAAATTTGTAACTTGTGAGGTAGGATCACTTTCTATCTGGTAAATATTCTACTGCTTTCCTTTCTTTCTTCACATTTTTTGTGACTGTGTGATAGTTGCTTCCTGAAAGCCAGAGACCAGCAGCACAAGTGTGAGCCACGCACAGAGTCTGCAGCCACGAGCCTTTCCACACTATGGAATAACCTGTGGTTTTGCAGGATGAGAAATTCTCCTTCTGATAGGACAAAATGTGTGTTTGCAGCCAAACCAGGTTTGAGGAGATCAGAATTAAAAACTCACAACACTGCAGTTTGTAAAAGTAAGCATGCGTGAGGGTGAATGTGTGTGTCTAGCAGGAATCCTGCCTTCCCCTCTGCTTGCTGGGCTGCTGCCAGTTTGCAAGCTGTTAGTCTTGTACTGGGGAGCAGATGAAGTGATAGAAGCTGCATGGGCAACCATTCTTGAGAGCTCCTCAGGGAATGGCTCCTGCCACTGACCTACATTTCCTGGGCCAGTTGGGCCATACTTAGCATTAGGCCAAGYGTAGGGGCAAATCTGGCTTTAAATCATTACTCCTTCCCAGCAAYGAGTCTGAAGAGTGTTGGCCTGGACCCTGGCACAACAGCTCCTCTCAAACTTCTTTATCTTCTGCCTACTGCTAGTGATTCCCAGGGACTAGAAGCACACAGTCTTATCCCACAAATATCTCTTTGCCTTTACTACAGCTGTGATGCTGGAGAGGGAAAGAGATAGCCAGCTAGTAGATCCCCAGGTGGCAGAAGGTGTAACTTGAAGTAGACTCCTGATTGCTCCACATTTGGCTGGATCTGTGTGACACAGCTGTGCACTAAAGAATGGCAGAGTCCTAAAAGAGATCCCAGGAGATGTCCTTGTCCACCTCTGTGCTTGGAGGCATTCTTCTACGATTCTATGATCTGATAAATCTGAACTGCCCTTGGCAGCTGTTTGTGTAATCTGTTCTTTAAAACCTCTACTGTTGGAAATCTTGACAGTCTCCCTAGGTGACCTCTTTGGGCACTTAACTACCCTCAAAACTAGGACTTTTTTCGTAAATCTTCTCTGTTGTAAATTAAACAGATTTAAGAAGATAAGCATGACTCTGTTGGTTAGATCAAAGGCTCAGCTGCCCCAGCACCCTGTATGTAACAGTTGCCAGTAGCAGAGTCTTCAGAAAAGAGTATAGGAGCAGGGCAAGGATGCAGTGATAATCCCTCCAGTAGACTTTCCTAACTTGAAGTCTGGAAATCTTTTTTTGGCCTGTCCACAACAGATCGAAAGCACAGTTGCCAACTTTCATCTYTTACATAGTGGAAGATGTTTGTCTTCTTCTTCTGTACATTTTGTAGATGTATATCTACAAAGTATCTTCTTTTTCTAGATGAAAAAAGCCCAGTTTTCCACCACTTTCTCATAGGCCACATTTACTAAATCTTATAAAATTTGTATTGATCTCTCCATTCAGTTGACCTGCACTTCTTTTCATCATCATCATCATCGTTATCAAGGAGAGTAGACCAATTACCTGCAAATTTCACATGTAATGCTTTAGTCTAAGACTGTCTTTTATATGGCTGATTAGGTTGGGCCTCCACTGAGTTTGAAAGGAAAGTACCAAGGAACTGGGAAGAGAAGACATAAGGAGCCTAATGCCCTAGCCCAGGTAATGCTGCTGAGCATGCACTGTCCCAAGGTCAGCTGCCTGTGCCTGAAGTTCTTTATGAATGAGATGTATGACTTTAATGTGGAATATGCATAAGCTGTCTTTGGTGTCAGAGACAGATCTGGGGCTGCCTCTTCCTCAGAGAGGGAACTGGGCTGCTGAATTGCCTGGTTTCTTGCCAGCTCTCTGAAGCTCCAGGGATATTGAATTCCTGCCTGCACAGAGCTGCAGTTTTCATAGGAGAGATGGAGAGCCCGCACTCCAAACCTTGTTATTCCCTGCTTGGCTTCAGCCTGGTGCTGTCTTGGGAGCTGAGGGATATGTGGATTTGTACAGGGTTTGGCTGAGATCCCCAGTACTACAATGACAAATAACCAGGAGATTTAAGTCTTTTATTTATTTATCTATCTATTTATTTATTTATTTGTGGCTCAGCTGTTAGTTATTTTGCATCCTCTTAGAAGTCAGGTTGCATGGAGAACCTAGGGTATGTATGTYTGTGCTCTGCAATGAGCTCCACACAATGACACTTGAGGGCTGGCTCTAAGCAGGGTAAAGCTGACAGTGTCTTTTGGACTCCGGAGAGAGATCTCTCCCTAGTCCTCTTTCGTTTGGCAGGATAGACAGCTCCTTATAGCTGAAATACAGGATAATTTTGTTAATGTGATACTAACATAAGTGCTTGGCTAGCATGCTATGCTAACGTGACAAACCTGCTTCCAGAGAGCAAGCACTGTGCCACATAAGTGACCCAGGTTGATTAGAAATACCCAGCAAAATCCTCCATGGCACTGGACAGGTGAGCCTTTCCTCAATACTGGAAACTCTGCATCTGGAATTGGGAATGACGATACCTTTCATGGCTCTGCCTAGTAGACTTTGTTGTTCTTGGCTAATTTAACATGCATCTGTGTGACTCAGTTAATTAGCTCCTGATTTTTAATCAAGATGGGCCAAAACAGGATGCTGGAAAGACTGAGGCAATGTAAGGTTACTGCTRCCGCCTGTGTGATAGAAGATCAGTATTTGAAAGATTGGCATAAGAACTCAAGTCTTGATGTTTATGTGGGAAGCGCATGCATAAGCAGTAAAAATCATTACCATCTGTATTACGAACAGACCCCAGAGCATTAACCTGTTCTGTTAGTTGCCTGTGCTGGAAATACTGTTTATGTTAGCAAAGTTGAGGTACAAATCCTTCTTATGCATAATGCAGGACATTTTATACATTTGACAGAAAAGCAATTTGAAGCATTTTGTATGGAAACATTCTCTGCTGAATCATTTTATTGTGATGAAAAATACCCCCAAGTGAAACRGTGACGATAAAGATGCCAGCTCTCTGGAACTCAGGAAAGTTTGGAGTGATCAAATGCACCTTGATTTAACATTTTCTGAGTCTCTCTTTCAGGTGTGTTTTAAAGGGTGAAGAGATTCATTTGGCTATTTTAAATGGGAATAATAATGACTAGCTCTTCATACAGCACCCTTTATCTGTGGGCCCCAGAGTCTTTCAATAACAGTAATTTAGCACGGAAACCTCAATGTTAAGAAAGGGAGAATATAATAATAATCCTCGTATTCATGCTGAATTCCATGCCTTTATAAATGGGGAAGGAGAAAAAGTCAGCTGAAAGTTGTGAAAAGACCTCTTTATCTGTAAAGCTTTCCCTTTACAGCTTTCCTTCCCTGGCGTAGTCTGTAGCTTTGCAGAACAGGGCAAGGTCGGGTTTCCGCAGGTCAAAGGAAGCGGGTATGTCGGGACGTTTGTCTCCGTGCTGGCTGGAGGGGTCTCTTCCCTCAGGGTCGTACGACTCCCGTAGAAGCTTTGTGCTCCTGTGCGGCTTCATGCTAGTCCCTGCCACACCGGGCAGGAACCGGGATGGGGGATCGGCGCTGCTTCTGGCGTTGCCAGCTCCTGCAGGGATTTCTTAGTGCAAATCTTTGGGAACCGGATTATGTTTTGGAAGTGCTTCTTTAATGTCTTCTTATCAAGGGCCTGAGGGCTTTAACTGTGTCTCTCTTCTCTGTGGGAGACAGAAAGTGATTTCTCTTTTCCCTAGCTCAAACTAATTTCTGCTTTTCCCTTTGTATTGGCAGAAGTGGCCCAGAGAAATTGAAAGGTATRTCTGCAGGCACAGTATCAGGCTCAGGGGTGGTGACAGTTATTTTTTCATTTTGATCTTCTGGAATGATGTCTAGAATCTAGGGGGAGGGTCACAGCATGAGAACTTGGAAATCTGATCTTTTTAGTTGTATCTAATGTTAACTTATCATGTTTCTATATGGAGAAGTATCAGCAAGGAACTTCCCTCTGTTTCAAAGCAGCTTTCCTAATTTTAATATTAATATAATCAGTTTTATAAACCGATCGCTTTCTAAGTGCACATATTCACCTCCTGCAAGTGCCATTGTGGACTCATAAGCAGATGACAAAACACAGTTTTGCAGCACTTGGGAAAATACCTATGTCCAGCACGCAAAGGAAATAGAGTTTAGTCGAGGTGGCCCAGACGGACACAAGTCCGTACTGCTGAGGACTCCCCCATCTCTATCATAGCTATAATCTGGAGAAGTCCAGTCACATTTCTAGTCAGAGAGATTCAGAAAAGAGCCAGGGAATAAAGAAATAAGCCATGTAGATGGATGATCAGCGGTTCATCTTGCTCCCTCATCCTCTCTTATTTGGTAGCGTAGATTTTCTCTCACATTCCAGGACTGGTTTTCTTTGATTCACAGGCAGATCATGAGGCTATTGCTTCGCAGCTCAAGAAAATGCCTGAGTTCCATGTGAAACAATTGGAAAACGTGAATTAGAGCTTTATGCCACTATGAGCCTATGTGGGGTTGCGGACAGGTAATAAAGTAATATCTAAGTAATGGGTCCAAAGCAGTCTGAAGGTTGATATTAACAGGATAGAGGTGAAAGCTGCAAATACAGGCATGTTACCAAAGCAAGAAGGATGGTGCTTGGCTTTGAAAGGATTGAGGAGAAAAAATAAAGATGATACAGGCATCCGCAGTTTTCTGGACTCAAAATCTTTAAGAGAAATATTATTTGCTGAAAGTTTTCTGACACTTGAATACTTCTTTATTGAGTAAGCTTTTAGGACGTTTTTACTTTAAACAAATAATGTGTGTTTACATCTCGTAAAAATGTTAGCAAATAATTTTTGGTGAAGAATTATTTTACACCCATAAATCACACGATTACATACAATTAGAAATGCTTTTAATTGGACAATGAACTCAAYAGGGTTTGGTGGTGACATTGCTGGAGCATTCACAGGAGTTATTTGTTCATATCTTGGTGAGAGATTATTATCAGTCTGCAAGAGGCTGAAAATCATTTTGTTTTAGCTCACATAGCACTGTAAAGAGCATTGACTTTGGGGAAAAAAACGCAAGACAGGTGTTACCATAGGTACTATTGGAGGTATTGACAAGGTTTCAGTTTTGCTACTGAAAAGAAGATGCTCCAAAGAGTACAACTTCTATTTAGACATTGTAGACATGATCAGCAGAAAAGTGGTTAATGTGCTGAGAGCTGGAAAAGAGATGATGACTAAATGGAACAAAAATTGCCATTTTGTACCTGACTCTTTCACAATTCTGCCTTCGTTTGCAGCTGTATTGTGTCATCAAACCATGTGCAATCCATGGGGTTTCAGCTGCACGACTCCCATTAACTTTAATCAGAGTCAGGAGGATAAACTGCTGAGCGAAGCGCTCTGAAAACGCACCCCTCCATTCTTAACAATTATGTTATTCTGCGTCGTGTACTGGGGGCTCTTTAGGAGGCAGAGCTGAATGCCCCATCATTTCAATACCTGCTCTTTGTGCATAATGTCAGCAGTGCGGCTTGCAGACTGCTCTGTGCTATGGCAGACAACTGATTGCGCTACACAAATGACCTAATGATTGACTTCAGCATCTCTTTACTTGAAACAGATACAAGTCTTTCAGGGAGATAGCAGCTGTGCTGTGTGCGAGTGTGTGAGGCTGTACAGGATGGAAAAGCTGTTTAGGAAAAATCAGTGGTGTTGTCCTTTAAGGAAGATTGTTGCCAGGATACCATCAAGTCATACAGGATAACTGTAACTGTGACAGTTCTAGTGTTAAAGAAATAAATAACAGCAGTCAGAACTAGGACCAAATAATTAAGGCTAGAGCAGAGGTCTAGGTGCAAGGTGATATATCCCCATGGCCAGGTTTACATGAACTATAGCAAGCGTGCAAACCCCAGGATGGTCTGTGCAAGCAGCCTGGCAGCAGTGAGAGCCCATGAGATACCGACTGTCCTCATCTCTCGTTAGTGTCACTGGTCGAGAGATATGGGTGCTTGGGAATGTAGATAGAGAGTGAGCACGTAGAGCTGGCATCTAGCCCTCTCCCTCTATGCGTGCTTCCTGGCTTTTGTGCCTGGACTCCATTGTTCTGAGTAAATATTCGCTCTCGTTTACAGATCTGCATTCTGAATAATTTCTTCAGCATTCAAACATGCCCCAACCTTTTACATGACCCTTAAAATGCAGATAAAACCGCTGAGATTTCCTGTGGGAACTTTAAAAAAACAATAACCACAAACTTCTCTGAAGGACAGATAAAATGTGGTGAAGGTTTCATTAGCAGCAAACTCTACCCCTTTTAGTTGCACTACCAGCCATATTTTTTGTTCAGCGGGACAGTTTTTGCACAGATGTCAAGTTTTGCTACTCCAAGAATGTGAAAAGGAGAACAGAGTTTTCAATGCATTTGGATCAGTAGGCATAATCAGGTCTCAAGACTACCCTTCCTTATCCAGATAAACGGTAACTCTTTACAATGATTTCTGAAGTGTACCATGTTCCCATTTACTTAGACACGCAGTGCATATAGTGGGAACCATTGAAAAGCGTTGTCCTGCACTATCTGAGGGATTTTGAAGGAAATGAAGCAAATCTGCTTTACAATACATTGTTCCTGCAAGGAAGGATCTCACAGAACCTAATCTTTTTTTCATTCATTTTTTAATGTAGCCTGCACAACAGAGGCAGCTCTTCAGCATCATTTGTATGATAATAGCATTATTTTATTCCAAATATGGTGCACATCTGAAGGACCTCCATAGTCACATCAGGGGGATTGTTCAATCTAGACAAGTGGGAGGCAACTGTGGGGGAAACAAGTCCAAACACGTGAATTGAAGTGAATTTCAAATATTACCATTCAGTCATTACACTACCTTTCCCTACTGCTGCCAAAAAGCCTTTTCAGCAAAAAGGGCATTTGGAAAGGGAATTTCTGCCAGACTAGGATAAACTGGGCTTTTCTATGGGACTTAGTCTCTTGAACTTCACCTGTCTGCATAATCTTGGATTGGAATAGAGCTTATTCCTCTATAATAATGCATTATTATATAGAGATAATATATAATATTATATAWATATATATATAATGCATGCTTATCTCTAAAATAGAGGTCCTTTTCAGTATCCAAGATAAACTTCTTGGAATTTGAGGCAAAGTATGAAGTCCCTTGGACCTTTATATAGTTTAGGTCTGGAGCCATTTGAGGAGCCTGGGGGTACTGTGCCTGGACTTCATCTACCTTTCCAGAGGGATATGGGTTTCCTATCCTTGATAGCCTGTAGATTATTGCAGGGACCAAAACCTGAGAGCAACAGAACCAAGTTCCTAACGAATTTAAGTACCTATTGGGTTAAGATGGTTCAAAAGTCAGCAGAATGGGYTGCTGCCTGAGGTTTAGGTGGCACTGAGGCAGGCTGCTTCCTTTTGTTCTATCTCTGTGGATTATGTAGGGAACCCAGAGAAATTTTCTACCTACTTTAGACATTTCCTTGTGGCCTTGTGAACCTTTTGCCCAGTGCCAGTATCTGGCACAGTCTATTTCCATAGTCTATTTCCAAACACTATTTCCATAGGCTTTCATGA
Source organism: Rhea americana (assembly GCF_003343005.1). Classification (NCBI taxonomy): domain Eukaryota; kingdom Metazoa; phylum Chordata; class Aves; order Rheiformes; family Rheidae; genus Rhea; species Rhea americana. The sequence continues at coordinate 1,998,501 of NW_028186423.1, forward strand.
GTGAAACTAAGTGCTATATATAATACCATAATAAGTAGTTTTATTTTAGCAGAGTAAATAATTTGGCATGGATGCTTTAAATGTAGACTTGAACCCACTTTTCCTTTTCATAAAATATTATCAAATAGCTCATGAAATACTTGTTGTGACTGGCTGTGTTTCATTCATGGTCCTTTCAATAAGATGAGTTTGCTGTGAGTATTCGAACTTCACTCTTGTTATCATACCGTAAATCTACATGAATCAGATGGAATAGGATTTATCTTATAGATCCTTATCTGTCTAAAAGATGCATCTAGTCTAAGCTAATTGTATAGATGTTCTCTATAGAAAGGGTCAGGCATGTTCCAATGATGGATTTTTAAGGAAAAGAATAAAATAATAAAAATAAGTAGGCTGGATAACACTCTGGAGTTCTGTGGCAYATAAACGGCTTAGATTAGAGATGTGAGGCTCAATTCTGTTGCCTACACTGAGACGTCTAGAGCCATCTGAGGTTCCTTTGGATATTCTGTCTTGCCCCTACCCGGTCTAGTGGGACACATGTTTTTTTAGCCTGTGTTATATGTGTGAGCCCTAGGGCATCTCAAATGGCACCAAGTGCTTACATGAAGGCAACAAAATCCATAAATCTCTTAGTCATCAKGGTCAAAGACGTTAGCAGTTTCTTTAGTTGATCAAATGTATGTGTTTACCATAGGTTGAGTTGAGTAGCTCTCTAGCCTCTGCTGCCTGTATTCATCTGGACTCTTGGAAACCCACCTCACATGTAGATRCCTGCATCATAGACACCTACATGCAGGGGTATGAATCCTATCATTGCATTTTGGAGGACTTCAGCTGCATAAGATGTGTCTCCCTCAAGGGTTTTGTTTGTGAAGAAAAAATAACAAATAATAGATTTTTCAATTTGATGGTTGAGCCAAAAAATCATGGGAWAAAACCTCAGCTCACATTAAACTGGAGCATCTCTCTTTCTTTTTTAAGGAGGAGATAAAGAARCCCCTAGATGACATTATTTGTTCCATACTGGCATAAATAAAATGTATAGTTTCAACTAAAAACATATGTTCTATACACAGTTTAATTCCCTTATTTTTAAATGAGGTCAATTTTGTTATGAAAAAAACATTTCAAAATAAAAAATGCAAAAGATTCCTTTTGAAAATGTTGAAATGAAATGCTTTGCCATTTTTAAAATCTCATGTCTGTATTCTTCAGATGAAATGTCAAATGAACGCAAGTCAAGTTTACATCATTTCTATCATGTGAAAACCACATTTTTAATCAAATTTATTATTCACCTATATTTTGGAGATAGTTCTATTTCTGATCTGTGAACAGACAACTTATATAACTAGCACAGTGTGAATTCAGTTTTTATAAGAAGTCAGGCAATTTATTCTCTGTGACTAGTAACATCGTAACAGAATGACTGAAAATTCAAATCCCACAACATTCATGTTAAAAAGATTGCATTGAATAGACAATGAATGAAAACTCAGTTTTGACTTCTAAAGAAATAATTTGGGACTATGGTTTTGCTTGGAACAAAACAAACTTAACTTGGCATATGAGATAAAGGTAAGGTCTAGTGCTCCTATCTGATGTGTTTAACCTTAACTTGTGGAGTCTGCCACAAGTCATTTAATCCCCTTTTCTCCCAGTCATTGGTCTAAACAAAACCAGTGGAGGTGCAGCATTCATTTATGGGGTCTTTTTAGGAGATCATTAGTAAATTTGCAGGGCATGAGTGAGCTGTTTGCATCATGGGATGTTGCTGAGATGAAGAAACTGAAATGAAAAGTTTCTGGTGATGTGTACAGTAATTTCTTTGYTGTGGCCTGAAACTTCTGCAAGACAGGGACCTGTATATGAAGCACAGGAATTAGGTTCTTATTTTTGGCAGTATTATCTTAAAGTATAGTACGACAAGGCTCAGGGTTTGGACCTTTCCTTTGAAAGCAGCCCCAAGTCAGACTTACTGGGCAGTAGCTATGAGAGTCTGGAGACTTAGATGGTGTGAATCCTCCTCCCTTCCTCAGGTCTCACTGCATGTACAGAGAGTTTCTTTACTGCACGTGCTCATAGCACCCATGGCCTCCAGCATCTTTAAGACACCACTGGTTTCTGGAGTGAGTTTCCTATATGACTTTGGACAAGTCACACTTTAGTTTCTTCATCTGTAGGCTGGGGATTATGTTGCTGGAGTGAATGGAGGCTAAAATCACTGATGTTTGTAATTTGTGTTGATATTCTCGGAGGGGAGGCAGGCACAATAGCAGTGCAAATAAATTGTTGTGACTGCTTAGCATTGCAGGAAATGGAAAAGCTCTTCGAAGTGGAGTTCAGAGCAAGTACAATAGAGTGGAAAATTACATGTGCAGAGCTAAGAAAAAGGACAGAAAGACGTGAGGAAGTAATTTCATTGAAGTCATTCTAGTAATCAATGGGATGTGTACATTTATCTGCCAGTATAGATTATAATATTAGCAATGAGTCTCTCAAGAAGAACAGTATTGGTTTGGGGAGCAAAAAGGAATCAGCTTGGCAAGTTTGCACTGTCAGAAAWGTGTAGGTCCAAGCCTGGTCACACAAGTCCAGAATTTTTTCCACTTCCCTTTTCATACTCCTTGTTTAGAGTCAGACAGGGGTGTAAGTGGAGCTCCAGAGCTCTCTGGAGAGGAACAGCTGAGCAGGATCACTGCTTTAAAAAGGTCCCAGCTGTCCTCCTGGGTCTGCCTATAGCAGGATCAGGCCTATGACAGCTCAGAGAAAAAGGAGGTGAAAGCAGCATTTAGTAGTTTGTGGAAAATTATTTATTTTTTACCCTGTTTTTTAGAGGAGCAGTTATCCCATCATCACTGTTGTTGCCATAACACTCAGCACTGTTGAGTCACATCAACGAAGATGCCAGGGTAGAATGAATGTTCATCAGTGACAGGCATGATCCCTCAACATAGCATTGAGGCGTACCATGAACTGAAGTTCTTGCCATGTTCCTACCTATGCTAGGTCATTTCTGTCCTTAAGGAAGACTCTTGAATTCCCAGAGTGTCATTTTGACACTTTTTAGAAGTACTTAATTCCCTTAYAGTGAGAGATGACACTGAACCAAGCCCCTGACGTAGACTCTTCTCCATTTTGGGAGGTGGGTAGAAGCATAAGGGAACATGAAGTTATAACTTACAGCTGATCTGTCTGAACAGCAAGCCCCACTTCCTCCATTCGAGTAACCGGGAGGATCCCTGGTCTGCCGAGAGTGTGGGTTAGTATCTACACCTGAAAGTTGAAGTCTCTCCTAWTAAAAACATATACGTATAGGACAATATTTGGAACTGGGGTAGGTTATACCAGTTTGAGTGCAGGGGGAGGATGAAGATATATAGCAGGTCATGAGATACACTATTTTTTGCTAATCTACATATCAGCAGTTGATAGACTAGCGAGAGAGAGAGAAGGAGTCTGTGAGGAAAAATAGGGAGAGAATGGAAAGGATAAAATGAGCGGAGAAAGGAAACACTAAAAGGTTCAGACCTGAAAGCTATACGACTATATGAAGTGGGAGAGTAGGAGGCTAGTTGTGCTGAAGAAGCAGGACAGAAATAATCTGATCTGTGATAATACAGTATTACATTATTTAAATAACCTGTTTGATTCTTTTTACTTTGTGGGATCTTTTCTTGGAAGCTGGGGTCCTTTTGACACTGAAGGAGTTTTAGCCCTCCTTAGAAAGCTACTCCTGCTACAAAAGGGACTGCTAAGAAAAATTGAAAACAGGCTTTTAACAATGGGCGCTTCAGTTATACGGTGCAAGTGTTGGAAAAGCATGTCTCAGGACTTCCAGAGGGCTGCTGCATAGAGCTGAAAAGCGATTAAGGCTGGCAAATCACTGTAGAGTTTTGCGCTGCCAGTCTTGAGAGTGCCTCAGTAGTGGTGCGACTTACTTAATTCAATATACCCTTGAAAAGGGACCTCTTGAGTTCAGAAATGCTGTTGTGTAGACCACTCATTTGCCTCGAGGGGATTGTCACAACATTTCCATGGCAATTCCTCTTGTAAGCTGAGAAACATTCAGGAAGCTGCCATAATATAGAGATTGTATAGTATGTGCTAACTTGTGTGTGTATATGTGTGTGTATGTGAGAGAGAGAGACTGTCTAATGGAAGATACATCTGATCTCTTAATGCAGCTGATCTAGCAGAGGTGTTTCTCTCAGTGCTGTAAAGATCTGTTTTCAGACCAATTTCTGAGCTTTGAGTGGAYAGATTCGCAGAAATCAGGATTGTTTTGTGAATTATTTGTCAGCTAAAAAAAAGACTAAATGCATGAGATAATGTATTCATAATGCATAATTTGACCATTTTAGTAGCAATTACACTTTTGAAACCATTGGCATAAGTTTAATGCAGACAAAGTGGAGCTCTTAGTAGTTCCCCTGAAGCTGTTTTCCTTTTTCCAATACTAAGCGTCATACAGCCACTTTTTCTCACCTGAATCCTTTCTCCAATTCCAGTATGCAGGTCATGTTAAAATCTTTCTGTGTCTTCTTGTGCAGTATCACTAAAATTAGGCCTTTTTTCTGTTACTATCCACTGTTATTATCCACCTAGACCCTTATCACCTCTCATTTCACTATCATTGTGTTTAGTCACCTCAGAAAGATTTCTGTAAATTGAGTGTAAAATTGATGTTAGATTGGAATCTGAGGCCAAATTTTCAGCACAGCCTTACCCAGTCTTCTTGTCTACAACTGTGCAGGCTCAAATATCTGTGTTATTAGTATATTGTAAGATGACTTTTTGCTGCCAACTGAGCTCCACTGGAATCACCACAGCTTGTTGCTGCAAGATGTTAAGGGTGCAGGGAGGAGAAGCGCAAAGTCAGCAAGGACAGTGCAATGTCCTGAATGCAGCAGCCAGRTCCTCTGGGCAGGCTCTTGCAGCAACACAAATGGAGCCCGGTCTGGTTTGCGGTTGCAGCTAAAAAGTCGGAGAAGGGGGCTCATATAGGACAGGTAAGGGAATATGGACTTGGTTGTTTTTGTGGTGCYCTGTGCATACAATAGACTTGTGATCTGATTGACGACATTTGCAATGCACAAAGGCTGTTGTCGTTAGCGGTGTTTTTGGCATATCACATGGCTTTTCTTTTGATCTGATGAACTCTTGAATGTTTGGCCAGAAATAAATAGCCGGGGTGTTCAACAATCTCTAAGAAACTTAATCACTATTATTTTCTTGGCTTCATACTTCTTAACACTTCTCCATGAACAAGCTTTTCTTACCATAGTCTGCCTGGCTGATTTCAATATGACCCTACTGGTTCTGAATGAACTTGGAAAATGAGTGAACAAGCTCCAGTTCTATCAGTGTTTTATTCCTTTAAGGTGATAGATGGTGCTAAGAAGAGAAGACTAAGGGAAGATGTAAATAAGCAGTCTTTAAGACTGCACAAATATCTGTAAAGAACAATATAAGCTTGATTGATCATGCCCTGATGTTGGGGCTGGCCTGAATGTTCTCTTGCAAYGTCAGCCCTATTCAGGTCCTATTTGTGAGTCCACTTCCCATTTTGGTGGCTGAGAAATGAGTTTTTATCTATTCTAACTTAGAACCATAACTTTAAATTCTGGAATTAGATTTGATACCCATCTCCAGCTTCACTCCTGAGTTTCACTTGTGGCTATTTATGCACATGAGGCATCCTCCTTTGCCTTTTCATCAGTTTATATCTCTTGAGGGTCTAAGCTTCACTAGTTATGATGCTTTTTACAATGACCTGCCTTGGTCTTCCATATTTCTAACACTATATCTTTAATCTGTCTCAACTAGCTTTACCATATGGTTTCCCAAGGCTTTGGAGAATATTTCAAAATTGATCCAAGCAATCAAGTGTGTCACTTGGAGTTCAGCTTATTAATAGTGCATTGACAGTTGAAAGATATTTCACCTCTCCTTGATGACTGCAGAGAAAAGGAGTCATAAAGTATTTGTTAAACAACATTTTAATATGCTTTCTGTTTTCCTCTACAGCTTTAAAAAGTGTGCACATCTTTTGTGTTTGTATGTGAGTGTATGTGTACATACACATGTTTATTTCCAACTGGAATCAAGACAGTATGAGAAACAGAAATCTTCTATGACAAGTACTCAATTGTCAGTAATGAAAACAGAGTAAAAARTCAAATTAAAAACCCTATGCTAGGAGATAGCATTAGGAACAATTTGACATTTATTGAACAACAGATGGTGATTAAAAACATAAAACTTAGATTGTCTTGCTAAAAAAACAAACCTCGTAGTTATGCTAAAGGAATGTCTAACATTTCAGTTGAAATACTCCAGACATCAATGAAATCAKAGGAAGATCAGTCTCAAAGGAGTTCCAATATATGCTCTTATCAGAAGTGTTGTTAAAATCTCCCCTTTGAAAGTATCACATTTTTTAGCTTGATGKTTTTTTGGGAAGATTATTTGAAGCTTGAAGGAATCTTCTCTTTCCATGCCAGTCACAGTTAGCAAACACTTAAAGAGAATATCCACATTAAACGAATTTTATTAAATGGGGGGGAAATGTAATACTCTCTTTGTCTTCTATCCTGTTCTTGTAATACAGCCTGTTTTTTGGTAAGTCATGTAAGGACACAGCACTTAGCCCTAGTTTTCAGTGTGTGAATCCTATGGAAGTGAGGAGATGCGCTTGCCAATCACACTGGGCTTAATCTAGGGACAAAGAAGGACTCAAAAACCCAACTCTATGCTGCTCTCCATAGGGTGCCTTTGAGCCACCTGATAAAGGTGTCCTCTCTAAGTAGCTTTGAGCACAGCTCCCTAAAAGTCTGTACTCTGCCCACAAAAGAGTTCATAAAAGATGACTAATGTCAGCAGATTTATGTTCACTTTAAGATGGAAGGAAACTATCCATTTAGAATTCTACAAACTGAAAACCAATATTTTAACCTTATGTTTAGACCTTTGGAGTGGGAATAGAAGAAGGTTCAAATCTTCAGACTGCGTTGAGTCCATGTTTCCTTTTGGCTGGGTAAGTTCTCTATCCTCCAAGCTGTGGATTAAAGAAACCAGCATCTGCCTGCAGGGAGAGACACAAATGAGCTGGATGGGGGGGAGATAGGGGCACACTTTCAGGTGAAGGCACATTACACTGGGCAGTTTTCTCAGATATGTGGTCCCATTTTGRTCTTCTCAGCAATACATTCCTGCCTGGCTGGCTCTACACTCAGAGACGATCTGTTCTGAGAGCAATTTCCAACTGCGTGTGTTGGCGGATGCAGAGATACGCTGAAATTATGTTTATAAGATCTATTTTGAACAGTTTTGATTCATCTCTTTCCCTCTGTGCTAAACAATTGATCACATTTTTGTGTGTATAATCACAGAGATGCCCTTAGAAGTGACATAATGATAATTAGCAATAAGTAATACATATATTAGGCAATTCAGCTTAATTGTTTCAGTTTACTGACTAACTATCTTTACYTCCATGCTCAGTTGTGATTTGTCATCTACTGACAGATAAAACTTATTTTATTCTTTCTATGTCTAGAGCCATTCTACATGCCTCACACCTGTCTGCTCTCAAGTCCTCCTTTGCTCAAACTATGCTTCTCTGAGTCAGTCACCCTCCTTTGCCTTCTCCAGCCTTTTCACTGTTCCCTTTCCTTCTCTGTTGTGGCCTTACTTCTGTCTTCTGTGTTTCACTGACCATGCATAACGAGTTTTCAGTCTTCAGTCACAGGTATTTGCCCTGCCAATCCTGATTCAAAGATTGCATTCACTGTCTCTGCAAACAAAACACGACAGCGTGGTCCTGGAGATTTAATGATACAAGGTATTTCCTGTCAGAAACATCTTCAAAAACTCTTTGTATAYTAATGACTGCAAAAACTTGACCAGTAGAAGTAGACAATAGAGTTTTAAAGATGMTGGAGATTCTCATGCCTTGGAGACAAAAAAGCACTTGCTCATCTCATCTTGGGACGGGCATCATAAGAGGGTTGAATTGCTCTCTGAAGCGGTTCTACCTTTCTAATAGCTATCAAAGTTGCCTTAATGACTGTCTTAGACTGGACATTTAGCTAATGGGAAGTGGATTATGATCATGCAATGGAGCATGAAATATCAGATTTTCAGCTATTGAGTGCCAGCATCCTCATGTTTCATCAAAATATTTAGGCTTTTAAATAGCATTTTTTACTCTTTGACTTCTGGCCAGGAAGTTGTAATTTTCTTTTGTAGCATTTCAGGCATTTTATGTCAAGTTCTAATTGCAATTGGCTCTCATCCATAATGTCCAGAATCCTCAAATGTTCCTTCCAACATTTTTGCTTACTCCCTTCAGCTTCACCTTTCTGTCATCATAGTCTTCTGTATTTGCCCTCTTAAGTTCACTGTTTCTATCTTACTTTCTGTATCACTGATGGGTAGATGCTAACTGCAGTTTCCTTAACTAGAAGTAGTAGCTTCAGTTTTCTGCCTGGTTAGGCAGATTGTTTGGATCTGCTTCAGAAGCTGGCTAGTGAAAGCCATTACAGGAAGACAGAAAAGTTAATAAAGGAAGGTGGAGAGGAAAATGCTCCTTTTGACGTTCCATGAAAGTCCATGCTGTTACCTTGAGGACTCTCCATTCGTGGAGATATTCAAACCCCAACTAGACATGAATCTGAGCAACTGCAGCTAAGCTGACTCTGCTTTGAGCAGAGTCTTGAACCAGATGACTCCAGAAGTGTCTTCCAACCTCAGCTGTTCTGTGATTTTTGCAACTATTTTCCAAATTTTAACCATGGAAACCCTGTATTTTTCTTTAGTTTGGATATCAGGCAGATGGCATAGTTTAGTTTAATTGCTATTGAGCACACAAAGTTCTTCTGCCACTATGTTGTAAAATTTCTTATTGAAGATATGGCCTAAAGAAACCTTCTTCTATAACTTAGGGTTAATATTATTGCATTGAGAAAACATAGTAAAAGAAAGAACAGAGTAAAAGAAAGAAAAGCAAAAACATTTTACTTTGCTGATGCTTGCAATATGTAATGACAATATCAGCAGTAAGAACCTATTAAGCTACTTCAAATTAGTATCTGATCTGCTTTAAAAAGACACTCATTATCAGTTAATTCATTAAGGGTATTTGTTGAGGTTTAAGACATACGAACAAAAATGCCTCATTTGCAAGTAATTAATACAGAATTACTTAAGCAATACAGTTCCACAAATGAAATACTTATATTTGAATTCCTTTTAATCCACTTGAAAGAGATACTTACGTGTTTAATCATCAGATAAATTAGATATATTTTGYTAATTACCTATCAATCAATATTCCAATTCAGCATCTACATTGCTCAAGAGAAGGACACGCAGTTGAGACATGAGATTTTTTTTCATTAAACATTCTTCCTTATTTATTTTCTTTGTGTAGCTGGCATTGAGGGCATTAACCAATTCAGTTGTTCAATAATTCAAGGGAGAATTACTGTGTTTATTTATTTATTTCGTTTTTGCTGTGTTGCAAGTAGAGCCCCAGGAGATCTGGTCATGTATTCCTATGCAGTCAAAACCTATGCTGAGTTAAATAAGAGTTTGTTTTTTTGTCAGGACTTCAAGAATAAGTGCAAGTCCATTTAAAAATAYTGTCACAAAGGCATCATTGCATGTAATCTCTGATTTGAGCCTTAATGCTTCGAGCTGCCTTGGCACCTATGCAGATCTGTTGATCTTGTAGACCAAGCTCCCTGTTCAAGTATGATACGCTGTAAAGGTTTTACCCATGAGGTTCTCAGGCTGTGTCGGGGAGAGCACTCAGCACCTATAAAGGTCATACTTTCTTATTCATTAGTTTTCTGGTATGTTTGGTGGAAGGCCTGGAAAGAAGTGTATCTTCAAGGAGAAGGTTCCACCACCAGGAGATGTTACCCAAGCTGAAGTTTAAGCCCAAGCACTCAGTTAAATTCCTGCTACATTTTCCTGCCCAGGAGTAAAATCTGATCTTTGGACMAAAAAGTATCCCAAATTGTTTCTTCAACAATTATTCCAAATGATTCACTTCCAAGGTGAAAGTGTGTACCAGTTTAAAGTGAAGGATGATGATTATTTTAAAGTCTAACTTGAAAACACTGCAAAAACAGGGTTAATAATGGAATGCTGACACAACTTTATCTAAATCACTTTTAGCAGAGTAGCTGTAATATGAAAAAGTAAGGTTCAATAAAATGCAAGGCAGAAATAGCAAATTATATTAGATGTGACATATTAGCCATAAGGCCTTTTCTAAACTACTGTGAAAAAATTAGGACAAGGGTATGGTAGTATATTTCTCCCCAAAGCGTGAGAAAGGCCTCTCCCCTACAGCAATCCCTCTAAACTTATATTCTATTTCTAGCATGTGTTTTATTAACTTTTATTTTTGTTTTGCAGGCTAGACACACAGCACCAACCTTAATGTCAAATTAGATAATGAAAAGCAATAGTCATCTTAAGAAAAATCATTCAAATAACTGTCATGTTGCATTATAGTTTTTGCTGCTAGCAAAAGCTTTAATTAAGTCTGCAGAATGGTTTCTCTTCTAATCCTCTGATTTCAGATGCTCAGAACTTCCTGAGCCATTTTTCTGTTAGAGCTGCATCTTTATATTCCTATAGAAATCATCCTATGTATAGAACAAAGTAATATTAAAAAGAAATGGAAGGGGAGTGTTTCATATAAAATTCTACTGTTTATTAAGTTGTAGTAAAAAAGTGAAAGATAGAACTTTGAATGTTGCCAGATTTCATCTGAAATGATTAACACAACCCTAATAACTGCTGCGGATGTTTATGGGTTAATAAGTCAGAATAACAGCAAATGATATGTTAGTATGATAACCTGGAAATATACTGTGGGACAGATCCTGATCTTCTCATACTGCTATGAGGTTACTCAAACTGGAAAAAATCCCTAGTTATTGCAGAATCAAGCTCACTCCAAAATATTTTTTCCTGAAGTAAAGGGCATTGCTGGATCACTGCTGCTTTGAGCGATCTCTGACCGAAATGGCAGTTCCCAGTTGGGAATCTAATTATGCTAGGGGCTAAAATGGTAACTACAGGGACCAGAAAGCGGAGATAATTGAGCCATCCTTGGGTTCTGAGTCAAGCGGAGCACAGACAGATCTAGAAGAATGGGCCTAATGAATGCATGTATAATGCATTCAAGGAGCCATCGATTTGATAGACATTATCTACTAACAAGTATTATTGGCATTAGTAAGTTGGATGCCTTTTTTCTGCACATGTGTGCCAAAATGTCTGTTTAACCTTGTGGGAACCTAAGCATCACGGGAGGCATGTAGTTGAAGGCTCTGATACAGCTCTTCCCAAGTCACCTGAGGTCTGTCTACACTAGTGTATTCCTCCCTGCTGTGCTTTGATTTGTATCATGGAGTCGTCTCAGCATTCATGAACTAGAGTTTTTGGGTGAAACTAAACTGGAAGCTCTGGTGCGGACACTCCCCTACTGCACTCAAGTGCARACGGGCATTCAGTCAATAAGACCAGAATAGAAATAGTACAAAGTGAAATACCGAGAAGTGTGCTCAGTGTGGATGTCAGCTCCTCTGCACTAACTGTTGAAGTTTGTAGATCCCCCTTTGGAATCCACACTGCCTATTAAAGCAGATACAGCCTTAGAGAGTTCCTCACCCCCCAAATACACRCTTGGGCTATGAGGGAGCCATGTTCTCCTCTGTTTGGCACTTATATAATGTGAGTGCAGATTGTTTCCATATAAGAATACTCCACTCTGATACGTTCATATTTAAACAACATCTTTGGGAAATGAAAATGATTACATGGTATAGAAAATGATGATGAGTCAGGATCCTATTTTTTGATGAGTCTCCAGACTGAGATTTCTCTGTCTCTCTCCACTGAATTCAGTCAGATTATTTCTCACTGCGCCAGTGAAAGCAACAGAAGTACTGCTGTCTGCTAGGGCTTGAATRTGAAGCCAGGTTTTACATGTATTTGCAGGCTGTTTGAGAGCACTGTGTTCTAAGATAGCCTTAATACTGGCCTAAATTCCCCTTTGTAAAATTGGAACAGTAAAATTTAACTTCTCCCATGCTTTGTCTACCCTCTCTCCTTAATGGTAAGGACTCTGTAACATAAGAACATAAAATTATCATGCTAGTCCACCCTTTTGGGACCAACCATACGCAGCRAAGAACTATTGTCCCTCTGAGAATATATCAAGAATTTGAAAATGCCTGCTTACCTTATTATATCAAGAGAAAAAGAAAAAAAAACGTGAAAGGAAACAAAATAAACTTTTAACAGAAAATAGAAAGGTGAACAAATGGAGAAGGAAAGGAAAACAAGCAATCAAAATATTTTCCAGAATTCTTCAGGAAATCTTTGGAACTTGGGTKTTACCATAATCTGCCCATATTTTGACCAACTCTACAAAGTTACAGCAATGTTGGCAGGAAGAAGAGAGACCAGGACATGCCAAACTGTTATGTGTATTTACTGAAACCAGTATATGGTTTGTTCATAAAGAACTGTGACTAACATTGCCTAGTACTTCTCTAACATTGCCTAGTACTTCTCCAGAGCTGTTTGCCTGTTGAGAATAAATTAGATTTTAATCATTTTGAGACACACAAGCATATCTGAAAATTTCTCTCCTTCCTTTGCTAAATCAAAGCCATGGATATGTTATAACTTTCCATGCTAACTTAAGCAGTAATAAAAGATTAGGTCAGTTATCACTACCTACATGTAATAAGCGACTAGGCCACCTCCACGTTTTACAGTGCTACTTAAACACAGTTGTATCTATAGTGTAGGCACTGATTTTTTTCAAGATAGAAGTGAGAGAAACTAAGCAAAAGCATGTGGAAAACATTTATACAGTGAATTGAAGAAAAAACTTTGCTAAGCTGTTCTTTGTTTTTGTTTTTAGTTTAGTTTGTTTATAGGTACTGGAAAATCCGTAGGATTAAAATACATCAGCAAATCCCTAGAAACTAGGTTGAGAGTAAACAAGAACTTAATATTTCTTCATCACTGTCGACTGAAATTCTTTCCTGCTGATAAATGAAGTAGATGCTGTTGCTGCTTCTTTATTGATGCTGGTGATCTCAATCCAATGGTACAGAAGAAAGTGGAAGATTAAGACATATAGTAAAGCAGAATTGCAAGATTATTGCAGTAAAATGGAGAAATTGTCAGTCCCATATTACCTTAAGATGGAACATTACAATGCTTTTGTGGATAGGAAAGGTTAAAAATCTTCCAAGAATATCTTTCTTTCTGATAAATTTTTCCCAGAGAAGACCTTGTGGTCATTTAAGTCCTTAGTGACCTGACTATAAATCTGATAATATCAAAAGCACAAAAATAAAATGACCTGCTCAAGGATCTGCAACTGCTCAAATAGTACTTACCGTGGGTTCTGTAGCATGAAGTCATGCTAGCCCTCAGGTTATCACCTGGAGAGGGAGTGGGGAGTGATCAGTCCTGCTTTTTTTTTTTTTTTTTTTTTTTTTTTTTTTTGGACTTGGCAGGGGAAACCTACCTTGACTAGGGAAGAAGGGAAGTCTTCACAGAGGCGCAGGGTCTAGGAACATGCTGCACACACAGAAAATCTCCTTATCTCCACAGAAAAGCTTAGAGCCCCTTTTCCAGCAGAGGATACAAGCACTGACGCCTTACAATGTCCACTTTTCACTGCTCATTGKTTTTTCACACACTCACTACTTAGATGATTTGTGTTGTGAAAAGAACTGGGCAGCATCCTCTGATACTGAGTTCAAAATAATTAAGCCTACAGTGAGATTAGTAAATGAACCTTTTCAATATGTTTTCATCTAARTGTTTAGGGGCACAGGTAGTAAGGAAAAGTCCTGACAACACTACATGGCATATGTCTTAAGGTTTCCTAACTACAGAGAAAAACGCGACCCAAGAAAACATTGGYTTTATGATCTAGTATGTCAAAGCATTTTCAAAACTCTTGTGCTCCTCTCTGTGCCCCTCTATTTGCATGCGAAAAGCCTATATTTGCAGATGTCAAGATTTTACTGAGGGTCAGTCTGAACTGAAGTCCTCAAATTCAAACATTTCAGAACACCTGTGAAAGCTTGCTTTCACTGCTTTGGTTTATGTCATTGCTGGAGATAAGCAAGTGAGATGATTCAGTGCAGAGATAAATACCTCCAGTGTTGGTGTGTACTTTGGTTTTGGTCATTTGTGTCCATGGATCTGCTCTGGGGCACTTTTGAGTATAGTCAGCCATGGCCAGGAAAGGGAAGGCAGTAGCAAAATCACTCCAGGAGAGCAAGGGAAAGCAAGTGAGAGGGATGTTCCTGATTTCACAGATGCTAACACACTTTTGAACTTGGCCCGTCCTGGCTCACCTAAAGCAGGAAAATTGCTCCTGTAGGTGTACTCCTTCTTGAGTAGCTGAGAATGCCATGAGTGGTTGACCTCTGTGTCCCCACCAGCGGGTAGCCGTGGTCCCATTGCCTTCAGGCCAACCCTGCCTTAAGCCCAGCACCACACCAGCTCCCTTTGCTGCTGGGAGGAGAGGCCAGGCAAGCACTGCACTGCTAGCAGCCAGAGGCAGAAACACTAGGGAGAGCCCTGGGAAAGTGAGTTGGAGGGCTGCTCCCCTCCTCTTGCCTCGGCTCCACTGCTGAGGGTGCCATGACCTGGAGCCCGTCCCCAGGCAGAGGCAGCTGCAGAGGGACTGTGTGGGCAGGCACTGCCTGTTACTGCGGTTTTGCACAGTCTGGGCATCCTCAGCAACCGGATGACAGCAGTGGAGCGTCAGAGAGCTACTTCAAAACCGCCTGTCCTTATCCAGTGGTGTCAGTGAAAGAATTTGCCCTCATTCTTGGGACAGTAAAATTTGATTTAGTCTATGCTACTGTGAATCCTTGATCTTCCCCTGAGGACTGTTCTTACTTTATACCAGAGCTCACAATGAGACTGTTATTACATTACTATTCAGAGAGGGCTTGTCGATATAATTATTTCCTATTAGAAGTGCCTGCATCATTGTAATTTCAGAGTATTGAATTTGCGTTACAGAAAACTACAGGTCAGGATCTTAGATGATGCAACCTTCATAACTGTTGAAAACAATGGTGCTGTAAGCATTTGCTTACAGATAAAGATCTGGATGCATGGATATATCTATGTATTTATATTCATACATAAAATTTTATGGAATACATGATTTTCCTAGGAAAATTTCTGCCTCACATTGTTTGATGTTTTTATGATAGAGATTATATATTGAGAACAATTTTGATTTTTTTAGATAAAGAACAGAACATGGGCAGTTATTCCCTTTTAATAGAATTAAACCTTGAATTATGAACCATAAGTTTTCAAACAAAACTCTGCAATTGCCTATCTATTCATTTCTCTGTTGAGAGACTTTGTATCAGGGAGTAAATCTGTAGAATGGGAAGGAAAATAATGATCAGATTTAAAATAATCTAAAAGACATTTTCTCAGCTGCAGGGTAGAAAAAATGATACCATACATGCAGAAGTTTGTGAGAAGTACTTAATGACGTCTTCAATAACATAACATACAGCATAACATAATAATGAAAAGAGGAAGTGAAAAAACAGCCCCTGCTTTAAACTAAGTTGATTCAATACATGTACGTTTTTCATTTTAGTAATGTTTCTGTTCTATGCAAAGTATATTTTAAAGACAGCCTAGATGTTTGTATGCATCCAGATCATGCATTATACTCTTTGTCCTTTACAAAAGAAGCCAGGAGCATGTAATTTAATAAAGAAAATATCCTTATAACTAGATTTTGGTGACACTATAATCACAAAACGCAGGTGAGGGGTCAGCCAGTCAGATTGTTTCTATCGGATATTTGAAAACTGTGGGCTGCTCTTATTTTCAGCAACACCATAATTTTATTTTATTATGGAGAATAAATCAAAGTTCTAAAGGGAGGCTTTTTTTTTTTTTTTTTTTTTTTTTTTTT
>NW_028186423.1:2014526-2029168 GCF_003343005.1 Rhea americana
ATCTAAAAGCTACAGATGTTGGCACAAGAATTGCTTGTTGACAAAACTAGCTCTAAGTATATTTATTTCTGGAGAAAACGATCAGGTTGATAGCTCAGAGGTTGAAAAACACTCTGACAAATATGTTCCTTTTAGCATCAGTGTAGGTTCTTCTGTACTGTCCTGTCCTTGCTCCTTCACTTTCCTTTATATTATTGCTTGTTATTGTGTCCTTTAGGGCACCGGCTTTCTGAGCTGTTCGGTCTCTGAATGGGTCCAACACTTTGCTTCCGCGGAGACCGCTGAGAAGGGTGTCATTTGTGAAGGGAGTTTTGTGATGAGACAGCTCACTAATAAGGCCCATACTCAGACAACCGGCTCATTTCACGTGGGCCTCTGAGCAGCTATCAGAAGCTAATTGTAATGCTTATTAAAGACAGCTTAGCAGGGACGTGAAAACGGCAGGCAGAGCTTTGCCATTATCTCCACGAGCTCTCAGCCCTCTTACTCAGCAGCTCCGCTCGCTGGGTCTATTCAGGGACAGAGATGCTGSTTTTCTAAAAGAAAAAAAGAAAAATAAGAAAGAAAGAAAACACTAAACTAAAATCACTTGGCAGGTCTGTAGGACCAGTTCAGCCTGGGAGGGCTGACGGGGGCGCTTTATACTGAATTTGCATCAAGTGCCAGTTTTTTGATGGAAATCTGTTTGCAGGAGCACTGAAGGGATTGGACCTCTTTCACAGTCTGCAGGTGAGCATGACACAGGTGTTTCTGAGGGAAGCTGAGATGCACTGATGTGCCTGAGATCCTTTATTAGTGCTGATAAAAAGGAAAGCAGAGCTCCCAAACTGTACAGCTTGACTTAAATGTCCTAGTTTAAGCTTTCAGTGTCATCATTTGCAATATCTCCTTCCCACCTCCTCCCACCTCCTTCCATTTTTCACGTGAAAACTAAGCAAATATGGTATGGAAATCAGGGACAGAACGAATGTCAAATTCAACATGCCATATCCTTAAACTCCCTGTCAGAATAGAAATAGTTTGAGGCTTTGCATCCTGTTTTCCCTCATGCAAACTGCCACTGCAGACAAGCACTTTGCCTGTGGTAAATGCTCTCGTTCAGAGCAGATGTTTCTCTCAATTAGCATTTTTTTTCCAACTATTTAGCAAGTACATTCCATTAAAATATTTTAATTTATGCAGAAATTATGTTATTAAATTTACAAATTATTTTTTTAAGACATATCCTGTAGTTTCATGCTRATAATTTTCTGCCAGTAATGGTTATAGTGGGCCAGAAAGTATTCCTCTAATAAGAAATCCTTACATTATTTCTTCCAACAGTGAGACATTTGGTTCTTTCATCTATTTCTCATAGTGTGATGGTTGCATTTTTGATTTCCTCTGCATTAAAATATCTAGCATTTAAGACATTTGTCAGATTTTTGAAAATAAAGTGTTATAGATTCTGATTTTAAAGGTTTTGTACACGTGTAACAACTCTTTTGTTCTTTCTTATTCTACTGTTATGTGCTTTCCTATTTCTAAAACTGGATTGTTATGGACAGACAAGATAGTCTTTCTCTCTATATCTCTCCATCTATTCAGACCATTTTYACACACCCCACAGATGCGGTTCTGCCCTAGTGTTACTTTTTCACTCAATATTGACTTAAATGGACAGCATAGCTCAAGAAATGTGTATATAGGTCAGTGCTATTTCTGACAGCGTTTTCATCTATCAATTAAAATTAGCTATTGCAAAGGCTAATGTATTTTTCTCATGGGAGGCTGAGTAGCTCAGGCAGTTGGTAACGAAACGCAGAGTTTTTCACATCGAGCCCAGCAGCAGGAATACAGTTCAGGTTAGTAGTGACCGACAGTTGCTACCATCTACTGGCTGTTTGTAATCCTGTGTGAAACAGCGGGGCATTTCGACTCCCTTTCCCCTAGTGTTGGCCCACATTGCAGAAGTGTGTTTTTTATCTTGTTGGCAGTCTCACCAAAGGCTTATCGGGGCAGGTGGCTGACGAGCGGGGTTCAGTTCTCACAAATTGTTTTGGCAAGTCTTTGGCTTCTACATAATTTAAGTGTTTTTCTCCTGCTATCTAATATGATGCTGAGTGTTTACTCTGGACAATGACTGCTGTGTTTAGGAGTGTGCCAGCTAATCACTGTCCTTGTCTGYCTTGAATATTGACATTTAGTATCATAGTAGTTAACCTGCATATTTGTAATGGCCTTTCACAGTGCAGGCAAATCCACAGCGCTTAAAGACTGTTGAGCAAAAAAATTACTTTTTACCCAGGTTAGACTTCAAGGCATTAAGTAAACTGGAGGCAGATAATCTCCTCCTTTCAAAAATAATAACTATATTGACTTTAAAATAAACATAAACAGAGTAACAAGGGCTACTGCCATGACACTGCCTGTGTTTCAGGTTTTTCATACAATTCATGCAATTCAATTGATTTTTTAAGTTTCTTTGTAGTAAGAGACACAGATTAGCTACTTTTTAAAGAAAATTGGTCTTATCTGGATATATGTATGGTTATTTTTGTCATATTTATGATTTTGGAGGTATACCTTGGTGATCAATAATAACAACAACAACCATTTATTGCATTAACTCCAACTCTACCTTCTTCCTTGCTATCCTATCTCTCTTAATGTCAGTGTAAGTGGAGAGGACAACAAAATTTGTCATTTGCTTACACATCTAGGCATAGCCTCTCTGGTTCTCAGAGTGGACGAGCTTTGACTAGTTGCCCAGTCCTTGTCAGCAGCTGTTGAGAAAGAGTTTTCTGAAGTAGACTAAGAAGTGACAGTATGCTGGCAGTGTATTTGCAGAATGCGATAGAGTGTAGAGCTGTGCATCACTGAAAGGGACAGCAATGAGGAAATGGCTGTAGAGTTTGCAGAAGCCAAAATTCCATGTAGCAGCTAAACATTTAATTTTCTTATGAGGCATGAACTCTACTCCAGCAGGACAGAAAGTAACCACAGATTTCTTGTAAATTTTGCTCATAAACAAGAATAATGTGAAACTTTAAAATAACCAGAGCACTATTACTGACTTGACATTATGAATGGTAATATGTATGTACCCAGGGTCTACCTGACTCATAATGTAGGAACTCTAGTTAAACTATAGTGCTGTCCAGTCAAAGATACTGATTGTGTTCACTCCCAGACTGGAAGAAGCAATTGTTTCTTTACTAAAGCTATTAGATGGAATTCTCTGGTGTTTACTGTGCAAGAAGTCAGAGTAAATACCTGACATATCTTTCTTTGACTTGAGTCTCTATGAAGACTATGGAAACTAAGAACTAACACCTTGCCTGATGAGGCTATTCCATCTCTATAGCCTGAATACCTACAGGTCACAGTGGGAATTGTTACAGAGTTGAGGTATCACCCATGTAGTGACTTCCAGTTTATGCACCTCTGTAGTAAGGTAAGGGCAGGAAGGAAGAGGACGTCCATTTGATACTTTGGTCACAAACCGAAAATGTTGTAACCAATTCAAGTTGAAAAATCATAGTGAGCCAGTGATCCTTACTGTGCATTAGGATTATTTGCTTTATGAGTTACTTTTGGTTAGGTGGTCAGCTGCACTATGCAATCAGTAGAATGATCTTCATTAGTAGTTCTGTACAGAGCTATTAAAGCAACTGAGATTTCAGCGGTTATGTCCATACCACTCTGAAAGAGCTGAGCATGAAATGGTCATAGTATATCATTCCCCTTTTCCCATCTCTCTCCCATTCTATCCTACCTAGAAGATAGGATATCTTCTAGCCTAGCTGACCAAGTGTGCCTAGCAGTGCAGTAACCCAGAATTTCCCAAGCCCTTCTGGACTAAGGCATGCAGATGTGCTCTTGAATGGCAAGTAGATTTTCTCCTGAGAATGTTTGGACTGTATCTATGTGATCAGTAAGACTGATTTCAGCTCCAAATAAAGACACCTAAATTTAAGCATCTAAATGAAGTTATCTGCTCTAATCTTATTATAGTCCTATTGTTGATGTCTGTTTCAGCACTATGTGAGTCACTTTCTAGGCACCACTGAATGTACTGACTGGGAACTCAATTCAGACATCCACACATATGCTCAGTGATATTTTGGATTCCCTTAGATATCCTCCCTGACTTCCATTTGCCAAAATGGAAATATATTGGTCTATTATAGGTCCTCTGTCATAGCCATGTGGGTCTCCTGCATACTGCAGGATATCTTAACTGTAATTCTGTGTGYGCATGTGTGTGTAACTGGATTGAGCAGAGACCTCTGCTCCTATAATGGAAGCTTAGACTTAGATGTCACAGGCAAAAACCTGAGGTAGGCCTCAATTCCCACACGAGGGTCTAGTGCCATTTGAGATGAGCCTTACCTGACTGTCCTGCATACTGTAGCTACCTCAAATGGCACTGTGTGTTTTTGTTTAGTCAGCTGAATCCTTTGCCTAGATTTAGATGTATTAGTCTCAAACTGAATTTTGTCCCAAGGGAGTGATACAGATGCCTAAACACAGGCTTCCTTCTGTATTGGATACTCTAGGGTACCCTGACATCTTCATAGGGATAATGGATATGACACAAGATTTGTCCTGCTTCTCAAGTGGCAGCTGGAGAGTGTCTCAAATGATAGTACAAACCTATATTTATGTGACTGAATTGAACCTTTAATAACGAGAAACAAGGACCCCAAAAGTAGAAAGTAATAGCACCTTTGTCATCACCAGCTATTCCATCCATGTTTATTTATATACTTTTCCCCAAGCTTCAGTAAGCTTATTCTCTTCCATCAGGTGCTGGAAAAAGGAAGAGACTTCACTCCCCAGAAGGAGAATTAGGTTAGCATCACACTGCTGGGATTGCACTGGGATGGCTTCCAAGCCAATTTAGATTCACCTGCTACACATGTCCCAGGCACAGCCAGGGTGGTCAGAGTGTAAAGAAAATCTGCCAAGCCTTCACTGATGACTATGTAGGTAGGGATGCATTTGCTTGTGTGTGTGTAGGGRTGTTTTACCTGAATCATCTGCTTCATTTTGCAGATGGTATTCTGCTGTCTAGACTGGGATACTGGATGTGTTTAATTCCTTCAGAGACTAAGTAGGGTCACTGAGCAGTGAAACATAATGGATGCCAGCATTGCTAAGATGAGTGCTGCTTTGGTTTTATTTCTTTGACAAAATTTCAATTTTTCTGAGCCTGGCTGACTGGGTTGAGCCCAAACCAGATAAGACATGATTACAGAAGTATCAGGAGAGCTGGATAAGGACAGTGCCTGGATCATCTGTTGGAGGCATTTTCTTCCTATTTACTATATGGACATCAGTTAAAAGCCATACTTGATCTGTCAGTCTGTGTCCATTTCCAGACAAAATTGGTAGCTCATCATGTCTTTTGAAATCTATTTGGACAGAGGAATGAAGTGTTTTTCATTTGACAGGGGGCTTGTCACACTTACTCATGTCTTTACCGCTTTCAAGAAAGATTTCTGCAACATGTTCTGCTTTAAAGGAATTTATAAATGTCTGCTAGAAAAGAAAGTTGGCAGGTCACCTCCCTTTTGGTGACTAAATAACATACCAACATTTTTTGCTGTGTGTTTCATTCTTGCCTTCCAGCTTGCTGCCAGGTGCAACTCAGAGAGTTAGTTATGACCTTGCAAGCCCCAAGTATGCAACAACTTGGGAAAGAATCATAGAATCAGTAAGGTTGAAAGGGACCTCTGGAGATCATCTAGTCCAACCACACTGCTCAGCAGGGTCACCTAGAGAGTGTTAGACAGGGCTGCATCCGGGTGGGCCTTGAAGATCTCCAGAGAAGGAGACTCCACAACCTCTCTGGGCAACCTGTGCCAGTGCTCCGTCACTCTCACAGGGAAGAAATTCCCCTTCATGGTCAGGCAGAACTTCCTGTGCTTCAGTTTCTGCCCATTGCCTCTTGTCCTGTCACAGGGGACAACTGAAAAGAGTTTGTCCCCATCCCCTTGACACCCTCCCTTCAGGGACTTGTACACATTGATAAGATCCCCCCTCAGTCTTCTCTTTCCCAGGCTGAAGAGGCCCAGCTCTCACAGCCGTTCCTCGTAGGGCAGGTGCTGCAGCCCTCTGATCATCTTTGTAGCCCTACGCTGGACTCTCTCCATGTCTCTCTTGTACTGGGGAGCCCAGAACTGGATGCAGTACTCGAGATGAGGTCTCCCCAGGGCTGAGGAGAGGGGCAGGATCACCTCCCTCCACCTGATGGCAACACTCTTCTTAATACACCCCAGGAGACCATTGGCCTTCTTGACCACAAGGGCACATTGCTGGCTCATGGTCAACTTGTCAYCCACCAGCACTCCCAGGTCTTTCTCTGCAGAGCTGCTCCCCAGAAGGTCAACCCCCAGCTTGTACTGGTGCCTAGGGTTATTGTTCCCTAGGTGCAGGACCTTGCACTTGCCCTTGTTGAATCTCATGAGGTTCCTCTCTGCCCAACTCTCCAGCCTGTCCAGGTCTCCCTGAATGGCAGCACAGCCCTCAGGTGTGTCAGCCACTCCTCCCAGCTTGGGATCATCAGCAAACTTGCTGAGGAGGCACTCCGTCCCCTCATCCAGGTCATTGATGAAGAAGTTGAACAGGATGGGACCCAGTACTGAGCCCTGTGGGACACCACTAGCTACAGGCCTCCAACTAGACTCCACGCCACTGATGACGACCCTCTGAGCTCCGCCTTTCAGCCAGTTCTCAAGCCACCTCACTGTCCACTCATCTAACCCACACTTCCTGAGCTTCTCTAGGAGGATGTTATGGGAGACAGTGTCAAAAGCCTTGCTGAAGTCAAGGTACACAATGTCCACAGCTCTCCCCTGATCTACCCAGCCAGTCATTCCATCCTAGAAGGCTATCAGGTTGGTTAAGCAGGATTTCCCCTTGGTGAATCCATGCTGGCTACTCCTGATCACCTTCTTCTTCTCCATATGTCTGRAGATGACAYCCAGAATGAGCTGTTCCATCACCTTTCCAGGGATGGAGGTGAGGCTGACTGGCCTACAGTTGCCTGGGTCCTAAGAAGTCTTTTTCTTGTGAAAACCATACCATCCTGATGGAAATAAATATTGCAACTGAGAACAGACCTATTCGTGAGGAGGAAAAGTTTTCAGGTTTGTTTTCCTGATGAAAACCCCATCCTGTGTGTGCATATTTGAGAAATGGATATTTTTCTATAGAAATATTCATAGTGTTTGTGACAATGGGGGYGTCCTGCCTACACGCAAAGGCAAGGCCAGCTTGAATCTGGGAATTTACTGTGTGTGTAAGTATTGAATCACAAAATACATTTTGATGGTATGGTTTTGCTCACTTCTCTGCTGTCCTTTACTCCCATTATTAGACTTGAATCCACAGATGGTAATAGGAAAAATTCTTCCACCTAATGTTGGAATAGCAATGGAACTATATCAAACTTGGATGACTGCCAGTGAAAGAAGAACATCTCTGGACAATAAAAGAGAGAAAAAAAAATGGCTGTGGCTCCAGAGAAAGCTATTTTTCAAGTTTACACTTCAAGGAGAAGTAACCAAGTGATGGATTACTTTGTAGGAAGTGGTGTTCACCTGGTAAAATTTAGGGAAAAGTTTGTCATCAAAGCCAAACTTAGAAGGACACACAGAAAAAGAAAAGAAAAGAAAAAAAGAAGAGAAGAGAACTTATAAAGGGAGGGAGGAAGTGGAGATACAGGCTTCACAGTAAGGGTGACAAGGGGGAAGAAAACTGAATGTGGGAGGGGAAGTATGATTTGAGATCTGCCTTTGAGAGATAAATTTGAAATTTTGGGTAGATGTGAGGCTAAACAGTAAAAAATCAGAAATGCCGAGCCAGAAAGATACACACAGGTCTATATTCTGTCTAGAACTATCTGACATACCCCTTTCCCTTCAAAAATCTTAACAGTGGGAAATTTTCAACCAGCTCTGCCTGGATGATTTAAAAGAGAGGAACATCGGTACCTTCTCTGCCTATTATTATGTCCAGTCTTTTGCTACTTCAGGCAATGATGCCAGAAATGTCTGCTCAGAAATGTGTGAAATTGCTTTCCTCCATGTGTCTTGACTATGAAAGATGCACCTGGACTTATTTTTACTGGAGCATCTTTGGCAGAAATTGCTTTCCCTATGGCAAAGATATCATCTACCCTGTCCAGGGAACCCTGTAAAGGATGCTTGTTTGCAGTGTTCATTCCTTAAAATACTGCTCTGGTAGTTGCCACTCTGGTAATTTTGTGTGCTTCTCCATTACAGCAATATTATGTTCAGATGGTATGGTGCTGAGTGTCAAATAAGCAAATTAATTATCCCTGGTTGTTATCAAATTCTATCTTTAATTCTCCACCGTGGAAAATAAGTGTTAACAGACTTCTTTACAGAGCAAAAAAAGTCCATATACTTTATGAGAAAACATTTTCTACTTTGAAAATAAAATAAAATAAAATTGACACTAGACMTGGCTTAAGGTTTATAATACATGACACTCTTTAAAAGCGGACTATATCTAGAGGTTTTCATGACTTCATAAAAATACCTGTTATACATGCTGAAAATGCTTCACATTAGATACTCTTGTCTTGGAATGTAATTGCCTTAAAGATATAAAGGAGGCTGAATCTAATAATTCCCCTTGCATATTTATTCTCCATTTCTGTTCCACAGAGGAAGCTAGAAGGATGTGGTATCATCAAAGAGACATGTGTTGGGAGAGGGGAGAGCTAATCCTTAAATAGTTGTGCCCTGCATCTCAACTAAGGAATCAAAAACCTTGTTAAAGGATTTCCTGAAATCTTACATACGCTATATCCCTTAACCTATTAAATGCTATAATTGTTGCACTAAGATAAGAGATGCCTCCAAAGTAATCCATGCTGGGTGGCCCTAGGTAAGAAACTATTTATTAATATCCCAGAGTTGTGCCATGTAGCGATAGTGACGGAAATTTGGCAAACTAACTCTACTTCTGTCAGATGAGGGAAACAGCCACTTCACTCAAGACTGGATGACAGATAGATGTAAAGATCATCATACTCAGAAAATCTGAAGAGATGGCATCTGATTAAGATGATGACTGAAAGAGGTGACAAAAAAAGGAAAAAAGGGGGATACTGAGGACTTTCCCATCCAGTTTTATACACGTAACTAAGTCTGAAAACCTCTTTTTCCTAAGATCCACGTTGCCCTTTATATAGCTGCAAAATGTTGTCAATTCAGATTATTAACATTTGGCACTGGTTTTGGATTTGTGCAAATGACTTGAGGCAGAGGGCTGGTTTCAAAGAATCTCTGTAATCATTTTCAGATAGGCCGATATGATTTTTCTTACTTTATAAATAAGAAAATGTGAGATAAAATTGAAATAACTTGCATGAGTGGAACAAGTAGAAAAGCTAGGTGAGAACTGGGGATTTTTGGGGGCTATTTATATTATTTGAAATATATGGTTTTAGTTGACCTAAAACTAGCCGTAAATTTGGGTCAACTGTAAAAATCTAGCAATCTAGGGAGGTTTAAGTCATGAAACTACTAGCAGTATAAGGGGTAGAGCATTTGCTCAGGTTGTGGAATACTTAGGGTTGACATTGTCAGCTGTCTTGAAACAATTTAAATTTCTCCTCATACACCTGGGGAGGGTCCTTCCTATCACGCTGCCTGGGACTGGATATTCTCAGTGTCTGCTGTGGATAATGTGCCATTTTCATATCATCATCTCAGCATCCAAGTGCTGCAAACATTAGGATAGAAGGTGTTTCCCCTTGTCACTTGGAGAAAAAACGTGCAGGAGACTTTGAACTTGATAGGGGCATCCAGTGAAGATATAGTGGCCTTGAGCTTGGGTCTCCTTCTGATTAGATAGCCCTGGCTAGTAGTATTTTTTGAGAGAAATACGGTGTGAAGTTTCTTCCTAGAGATGTTCACTTTATGAAGAAGGCATTAAGACGGGGAGTGGAGAGCACGTTGGCCAGCTGTTAGGACTCTTGTTTGGTAGTTAGACATGAAATGCTAGCTCCTGGCCCACGGATGGTATACTGCTAACAAAACACAGAGCAGTGCTGCAAGGGGAGCTCAAAACTCCAACCTCATCCAGGCTGCCTGTCTGAGAGAGGAGGGTTTGATTCCTGCTGAGAAGAGCAGACTCTTAATCTAGGACTATCAAATGTTGGGTTGTGGCCTTTGTGCCAATGGGTAAGAAGAAAAGATGAGTCACTTGAAAGTTTTATGAACCTGGCCCTCTCACTTCCTTGGCTTTTTTTTGGTGTCCAAAACATTTTTATTTTCTACTGCCTGGAATACTAAGCACTGAAAAAAGATTTTTTTTTTCCTGCCTTGCACTATGAAAGCTCAAAAACATTCCTAATAATCTGAATTGGGCTCTTTTGATTTTGTTTTCTTAGGCAGCTGACTTGAGCAATCAATTACTCGTGCTACCTATTTGTGGGGATCTGCTCCATCTCTGGGTGGTGCAGGTGCCTTAGATGAAAAATCCCACTGAGGAGAAGTCACTGGCATGCTAATGAAAATCCCATTATGCTTGAGGTCAGCAGCACTGCCGAAGTTCCTTAGTGAGACATTTCTTCACACACTGCTGCAGGATGCTTTTAGTACACTCTTACTGCTTAGACCCATATTGAGTTTTACTGAAAGAAAATAGCTGAAAGGATGTAACAATTTTAGACAATTACACTCCAGTGCACAAAGGCACTAAAATGAGTTGGTGCCTGGGAGCAGCAATGGCTGGTCTTCAGGGGAAAGGGAAATGGGTGCTGGGGGTGGCAGTGACAGAGGGCAGCGTCCTCACCAAGGGCAGAGTACCATGGTCCCCAAGTGAGGCAAGCAGAGCGAATCTGGGGATGGTGACCAGGGTCAGCCAAGAGCCCGCTGACTACCAAGCAAGTCTGCAGTGATTTGGCAGGTCTGAGATCAAGCCAGGAAGCCCAGATGAAAAGTTAGGCTCAGCAATGGGAGGATCGGGCATCGGCGTGTCTGCATAAGCAGTGCACCTTGGACAAGCAGCAGGGTCAGGGGCCTGAGTTCAAACACAGCAGAGAGAGGATACAGGGTGTAAGTCCCAAGGCTGCAGGGTGGAAGCTTCGTGGGAGACTGGTTAGGGCAATTCATGCCTGTGGGTGTACGCAGGGCTCTGAGACTTGGAGCAACTGTATACTATGCTAGACCTTGATCTTGTGAACAAAATTTATTCACCGATATATTGATCTGAGTCTCTAAAAAGACCAATTTTCCAAAGATGAAAACAGTTATGAACCAAGTTAGTGAAAATAAACAAACATTTTAAATGTAAAGATATATTCGAGAATTGCAATTTTTATGAGTGCTTCTGTAGGTCCCCCTACCTCTAAATTCATGAAAGAAAGCTGTATTGGATAGAAAAAGAAGACATCTGTATATTTTAACTATTATCAAATGAATGAGAAATAGAGAGGTTGGTAGCTACATATAAAAATTAGCACAAGAGCAATTCAATCAATAAATTGTTAAAGCTGTTTGTGAAAGATCTACATATAGAACAACGAAAAAATAAAAATGGTAATGTTAAACTAATCATAATCAAAGAACTAGACATATTTGATCRTATTTCTTTTTCGTACTCATAGAGTCTGGATGATGTGCTACAGCAACAAACAGTGAAAGACTACAGCTTAAATGGGAGAAGCCAGATTTCATTAGATCTTAAGATTTTGGCCCTTATTTTGTACTCCCCAATCCCCCAGCGGACACTTAGGCTCTCTGCACTGTGTGAGAGGAAAGCATGATACCTCAGGTGAATCCGAACACACACGTGAACCAGGTGGATTCATGGTGCAATCACTAAGCAAAGGGATATGAATGAACTCGCGCCCTTCCCAGTGCTCGTGCAGCAGAGCTGCAGATTTCAGGGGATTACCCTATGTTCAGTTTGCAGTAAACTGAGCTGGAATCCCTACAGATATAAAACCTTACTCTTGTATTAGAGGAAAAAAAAAATCAGAAGTTGTACTATCATTGCCAGTCATTTACATAGTGGTTAGAGCATCCACTTTGGAAAAAGGRGTGTGTTCAGAGCTCAGCTCAGCATGAAGAGGTCATACTCACATCCTCCATCATTCTGAAGAATGCAATTCTAGCTGCAGATTATGATGAATCACCTCCAAGAATGTTTGTGAATTCACAGTCAGTGTATAGACAGCATTTRAACACACTCTGGATACAAATGATGAAGGAATTAGTCCTGAAAGCAGACTGACACCCAAAACTCCCTCCCAGTCCTGGCAAGCTGCCTACCAACTGGGTCACAAAGTCACTTTCTTCCTTCTTCCTCTATTCCACCTTCCATAAAACTTTTGTTTCTTTCTGAACTCCAATGTCTGCCACACAAAGAGAGCCCTGTCTCTGGTAAGCCTATCCAGCATCCTGAAAAGTCCGTATTTGGCAGCTAAGTCATCTTAAGGAAGGCAGGAGATGAAGCCTTGACATCAACAAAGACTATATTGACTTGTTTGCCTGAATTAAATCCTTGAGAGTTTGGAGTTGAGGTTTATTTCCAGGCTGTTTGGAAGCAGGCAACACTCATGTACTCAGGATTGGATGAGAGCACAGTGGAGGAGACAGCAAAAACATGCTCCAGGCATCAATCCTCTCCTTGCTCTATATCCCAGTGAGTTTGTGGGTCTTGGTGAAAATATAGTAAGAGTGGTGTGACCAGGTAAGAAGTCTTTGAGAAGAAAGAAGGGAAACAAATGCTCATTTTCTATTGCTGCTGCCCATGTAGCAAGTGTTTCTTCTTTCCYCTCTCTCCTCACAGGCTCATCTGTTCCTTACTGCTAGAGAGCATTGATCCCGCTGCCTTGCAGTGAGGGCAGCAGGGCTGGAGGAGGTGGTGAGGATCTAAGGCACTGTGCTGTACTGGAGGGGGCTGTGGCCACTAGTGGTGAAAGGAGGCTATGGAAAGAAGAGTGCTCGTGAACTGCATGCAGCTGCTGTCTAACTCATGGCACTCAGTAAATGTAAATAGCTACTTTTTTGGTCAATTTTTAGATTGTAGTTTTTACTTAGATACTTCAGATCCACTTAATTGTGTCAAGCCAATAATGAAGTGTTTTCTTTTCTACCAGTAAATAAGAACAGGGCATGGGGAGGTTGGGCATGACTTAGAACAACCATGATGTTCAAAATCCTGGATAGGGAGAAGCAGAGATAAACTAGACCTACCGTTTGGTAGGTTGATTCTCCTAGGATCTGCTTTTTGTGATGCCTCTCAGGCATTCAGGGATCTAAAAACAACTGTGGCTTTTTAGAGTAAATTCTCTTATCCACAGGCCACTCCAAACCTTTTTTTTTTCTTTTTTTTTCTTTCGTGTGGATACTATGAAGACTCTGGCACGGCTCAACTTATCACTGTGTAGGTAATGCAACTTCCTTTATTTAGGTTGTGAGGCAACTGGCAAGCATAAGACTGTCTACTCTTGATGGAGCTGCACACAGTGGGTCCCACAGTACGCACCCAAAGAGTCAGTCACGACTCACCCTTAGATATGTGTAAATACTTCATTATAGGGCCATGTGTCTTCTTGACGGTCTTCTCTCATGTCTCTATAGTGATTTTTCAAATTGATTTGTTACTTTAGCCCTTTGCTCAGCATGCACTTGAGTGCCAATCATTATCAGCAACATATGTTCGGTTCAGACTGTGTATCTTACAGTGCTATATTTGGTTGTTTTCTGGACCACACATACTATTTATACAATGTCGCATATGTTTTGTGGAGTCCTCTGATGAAATGTAGACATAYCGCTTGTCAGGCTATTATTTAGCTGCTAATTAGTAGCAATTTGAAGATGCCCTTCAGTGGCAAATCCATAATAACTGGACTTCCCAGTTTTCAGGCCTTATAGGCTATATCTTTGGCCTTCATTGATGCTGGCCCTTGGCCTGCTGAGAAAATCGAGGTTTATGCATGAAAATTAGGGTGAGATTGTACTGGATTGTTTAATGATTATAATCCTCAATAAAGGCTTTATGAGTTGACTAGTGTTTCATTAGAACACAGTAAGTGTTCTAGTAAATCAAAACCAAATATTTAMGGGRGACAATTAATTAGATGTGAGTGAGTAAAAGAGCCTATTAAACCATCAGGACAGTTCAAAGTATTGTTTTTTTTCACATAAAACTTTGAAGTGTTTATGGACACTTGTTATATCTGACCCTTGTTAATGCTGGTTAAGTATTATTACCATCTGATTGCTACCTGGAACACTAAGGTGAAATGAGTCAATGATCTTTTTTTGTGTATATGGATAATTTTGGAGAAGATATTTTCGGATTCTTGTAACCTTCCCAATACGTCCCCAGTACAAAGATAAAATTTTAGCTTATTTTTGTCCACATCAGAGTTCATTTAAAATAAAGTTGAGATACATTATKTGTGAGAAAGCTTGTGTTTCTATGACAAATTATATACATTTTCTAAGGATTAAAAGAGAAATTGAGATTCCAAAGTGGATGATGTTAAAGGAAAGGGAACAAATCCCATGAAGAAAACCCTCTGAAATCCAAAAGAATGTTCTGTATGACGCATATGAAGTATAGACAGACATTGAAAGTAAAAAAAAAAAAAAAACAAAAAA
>NW_028186423.1:2029178-2043727 GCF_003343005.1 Rhea americana
AGACCAATAACTGAAGCCTGCTTATGAGAAATCTTTGATAGCAGAAGTAAATGACTTGAAATATTTGAACCAATTAAGAAATTAAGCAATTAAGAAACTAAGTCCCAAAGCAAGTAATAAACTCTGAAGAAGTAGACATTACACAATCTTGCTTTATGTGAATTAGAAAGAAGCTAAATTAAAGTGGGTGGAGGTTGACTCCCATTTTGCAAAAGTGTATGTTTACTGCTATCATATCTGAGAACAAATTTCAAAGTCAAAGACAGCTGCATTCAGCTGCAGCTAGCCTGACAAGCTGCAAATGTACCTCCAGCTAAAAAACTGATAATACGACCCAGGACTGTACTTAGTAGGAAATCATCTTAGCTAGGAGACTCCAAGCATTTCTGGGTGGTGGTGTTCTCTTCTCTTGTAACTGTGCCACTGATTCAGCAGGGGAGCAAGCAAAGGAGGCAGGTAATGCTAGGACTCGAGCCTCATTTGATTCCTCCCGTTAYGAAGACAGCAGTGGGTTTCAGCCTCCATGCAGCAAAGCTATTTATGTTTTACACATTAAAGACTTGTTTGTTAAATGCACCATGGGGAAAAAGACGGGTGCTGAGCTGCTCGGAGCAGAGCCTTTGTGCCCGGTGCAGCGGTACAACACTYGCTACACAGCATACTGGGAAATGTGGGGTAAAAGCATAATTGGCCTGTTTTAGGTCCCTTAAGGATGAGGATAGGCTTAGATCCTTCACTGGGACTAACCCTGAATCTGCAAATGGGAGTAAATGTTGCAGTGTGGTTTTGGCTTACAGCCTTAAAYGTTTCACAGGCACAGGGTATGGAGAGAACTGGAAGCCCAAGAAAGCGATCTGGAGAAGTCAGAAAGCTCAGTGAGGAGCTGCCTAAAAGACCCCACYGGAAATGCCTCCACCTCGAGGGAAGCCAACTTTTCATTCCAGCACACTGCAGTAAACCCTCTCCTGCAGTTAAGTGCCTTATCCACARTAGCCTTTCACTGGAAAAGAAGGCAGCGGCCTTATATGTGATCATCTGGTGGTCTGGGGCCAGCTTCTTCCTCCTCTGTCTGATTTGGAAGGTCTTCAGCTCRAGTTTCCCACCTGTCTGACGAATGCTGAAAAGAGGAGACTGCAGGTACCAGGGGTTTAGTGCCTCCTGTTGAAGCCTTTCTAGCTGATACAGGCTATTTAAGTATTCATTGGAGCAGAGACTGCATTGGAGCAGGTCTCCCAGGTGAGTTTTCTAACCACTAAGCTACATCATTTTTCTCTCTCTTTTTCTCTGGCCTAATAAATATTTAAGATATGATAGTGATGACTGCCATAGAAAAGCCCATGAGAAAATTAATTCTATCTTCATAGCATGGTTTGAATAGTGTGCAGTAAATAAAGCATTGGGGCCATGCACTGAATGTGGAGGATAAAAGAAAATGTTGAATAGCTTACTCATTAAGTGAGCACCATCCACCATGAGCACGGAACAAGGCAAGAACTGCGTGGAAAAAATAGTATGTCATCAAGTAATTAAAGACTGTGGCACAATGCATATGTATAAGGGACTGAATTAATGTTTTCAGGAAATCTCAATTTTGGCATTTGCTTGACTTTGCAATCTGAGCAATATTTTTTAATGTATCCTTTTGTGTGGATAAGTCTGACATAAAAAGAACTTAGAGAGCCTCAGAAAGAACTTAAAAAAGCCTATTCCTTTTTCTTCTACCACAATTGCCTCTGAATGAGCAATTATGATAGCTGGCTGAGAATCATAATCAAACAGTGAAAGCTAAGTTTAGTTGATAATTATTATCATTGCATTCCCTCTGTAGGAATTAATTCCTCATTTTCATTCCACACGTTATTTACATCATAACTTTCCAAACTAAAAGGTAATGAATGTTACCAACAGTGTTACCAACCTCTAGACTATAGCTAAAGTTAGAGTGTATGTTTGGGGTTTAAAGGGTGAGGTTTTAAAAAGATAGGTGGAATAGATGGCTAGATAGTAAAAAGTAATGAAGATGGCAAATTTTGCCTGCTGTTCTGCTGACGAATTTGCCCAAGAGTAAATTGGAATATTTAAAAAACATATTCACTATTCAAAATCATTTGTCAAAGGTCAAGTTCTTTCATGGTTACTCATAGTGAAGCAAGACAAACCTGTCGGTGGAGCAAACTGCTGGTGTGTGTGAACAAATGTGAGGGAATCTGTTCCCAATTAATTTATGGAAATAATTCTCCATTTCATAAGCAACACTCTGTGTGTGTTTGTTATTCAAAACGTGAACAGTTTTGACTGATCTTAAAAGTAACGTAACGTTATCTGCTCTCTGATTGGATTTATACAGCACATTGAACTCACTTTATAGTACAAATATTCAGTTACATTGAGTAATTTTATTCCTGTGACTGTTTTCCAATATTCATAGATAGTTGCCCAGCACAATATTTCCCTCCCCCCACAACATTTTCATTAAAGTAAATGGTGAACATAAACACAATAGGGACTGAAGTGAATTCATTTAACTATGTAAACGAATATGTGTGAATTTTTTTGGCAGTATTTTCCTGGCACCAGTGATTAATGACTGAGGAAAGGATTACATTTAGTAAAACACATGAGAATAGTCAGGCAAGAAAACATACACATAATATTGCTAAATTCTCTAATGGTTTTAAAGTGAAAAGATAAAGGACATACGAAAATTGTGTCTTGTAGCTAGCTAACACAAATATTATGCTGTATAAAATACTTTTTATACTGATTTATTGGAAGACTTTTATATTTTGGTAGCCTGCCAAAATATAAAGTCAGTGTAGCATAATATTTTTTGTAGTCTATCATATACATTTGTTTCCATTTTAGCAAAAGTATTTTTAAATGTGACAAATGGGTGAATCAACACATCCAACCCAATATCATTAAGATTTTTTGCTGTCCTGTGGGTGTTCTTTAGAAGAATAACAAAGACTAAAACTGGATACTTGTTTTATCTCACTAACACTGAGGTGACTAACTTAGGAAGAGCAAAGACATACCCAATGGTCTATCAAAAGCACACAGTCTGCAAGGAATCCATAGTTATATTTTATTAGATGACGTGGATTGAATACTAGGTTTCTCCTCATTTCTTTCTGGACTGACTTTGTAAAAGAGATTGCGACTCAGTCATAACTAGAGACAGTTTGTTCAGTTATTTATCAGTTTGAATTTTGGAATTTTTCCTTGTTGAAGAGCAGAATAGTGATTTTAGTGATTTTGTAAATTCAGGCCAAAGTGCTTGGATTTTCCGCTAGTGGGGGGAAAAGGCATGAAGCCCTTGTCGTCAGGCCTGTCAGCTCAAAAACACCCCACCAGAGGACTCTTAAAATTGTGGACTTTGGATACTTTTGACCTGTATGTCAGGATGGAGACAGTGATGATCGGGCTGACTGCATTTTCACGTGGTTAGAGCAGGCTTTTCAGGCTATGGTGGCCAGCACTTAGGAAGCAGTACGTCTTTCTAAAACACATTGTATCCRCTGTTGTCTCTGAAATGCCATGTTGTAGGCATCTTTCAGGGATTCGTAGGCTTTAATAGGCTCTTTGTAGTGAAAAAWTATTGCTCTACATACTAGCTAATGTGATATGTCTGGCTACAGAAGTGGGAGAAAGTGCCTTTTTGTTCAGCCTGACTGGTTTGATGACTGGTTTGATCTAGAGTGTGTTCTGAGTCAAGCTGGTTGCTGTTGTGTATCAACTGGGCATAGAGCTGCCATGGCCCCTTTTCATCCAGAAGGACCCTTTCTGATTAAGTTTGCCTTGCTAAAGAAAGATGGCCAGAGACCAATCCCTGGCCCAAAATTTATGTGGCACCAAGTGGCTTACGCTCACACAGGTGAGGGCTAGCCCCCAGGAGCAGACCTGTTTTCCAGAGCACTAACTGAAACAGTGGAGGACTGAGGCAGGCTGTATCGTTAAGCTGTGGTTCTCCACTTGTSCTCGCTTCCTGATCAGCCACTGCTAACGGTATGGATGTGCTTGCATTGGGACTGAAGAGGTATACAGCATAAACGCTATATACGTCAACACCCATGGATTCTGCTCTCAAAGGATGAGTCAGGCAGCAMACTGTGCTTTCATCTCCTTTTTGTTCCTGCTTTGCATAAAGGGGGTTTGGGAACGGAGCCTGTTGCTTTCATGTTCACATGGACTGTAGATTAGTACGTGAGCACTGACTCACAAATATGCTGAATAAATTAAAGAACTGTGGTATGAAGAATACTCTTCTTCGTTGTAATRACTGATTCCAGCAGAAAATGAAACCTTTTCTGTATTTGGAGGCAGGTAAAATGCAAGCAACAGAAATTCATTTTTTTTTCTACAATAATGATAGCCTTAACGAGAGTACCTTTGAGGTGGAAAGATATCCTTTCCTGTAAGATATTCTTTCTATGCTAAGACTAACCTTCCTTCTAAATCATCAAAACTATGTGTACCAAATGTGAGCATTTCCAGATATGGAAATCTGCCTCTGGTAGGGCAAAGGTGTGGTATTTTCTGCTGGTTKCTGAGAGACAATGTCTCCTAGCTTCCCTCACTCTACAAGCTGGTGTCCCAGAGGTAGATATTTCTCTAACGTAGACTTATTGGCTACAAGTGATTAGCATTTGTAAAAGGAACGAGTCAGTGACCATCCTTTGGCCCTGCGAATGCCATGGTTTGCATCCATTCAGCTAAAATTGCTGTCAAAACCAGATTGGCTCTGTCCTGCTGGCTGTTGGGAATGACCTCAGAGTGGTGCTAATTTCTTAGTAGYGCTTTATAGCAAAAGCTGGTCTGAGCCAAAAGTGTGCCAGAGAGTCTGCTTAAAGTTTAGCTGTATCATACACTGATGCTTGGGCCCGTACCCTGGTTCTCTTTCTTTTACTGGTACTGATGTATCCATGTAGTCTGAGCAGTCATTTTCCCCAAAGAGGAGTTTCATATAATTTGCTGCTATATGATTTTGTCTTTTTGCCTCTGGCTCTATAAAAAAGRCCTAGAACTTATAACATGGCATAGCAGTTAACCAACACAGATAGACATTATCTGAAACCTGCGTCTCCCATTGTCCCCAAGTTTGTTAAGGCTGGAAGCTGGTCTGGGTGTGGAGATTGATGATATTTTTTAATAAAACAAGAACAAGTGTACTTAATTTTTTATTTCATAAAAGAGTTGACTGTTTACTCAAGAAGGGATTGGAAGTCTTTTGTGTGCTTTCTAATTTTTTTTTCTATTTTATTTGAGATAAAGGCAAGCAAGCTGTTGTTCTTTAGCAAAGTAGTTTTACAAGCAAGCTCTCACAGGAATGAAGAGTTGCTCCCCAATGCTTAAGCATTATTCTGTATAATTATGGATATTTTTTCCTTCCAAAAATATTTTTTTCGAGAAGCTGACATTTCAAAGGCTTTCAATTCTRTGTGTCATTATCAAATAATCTTTTTTGTACTTGGCTGTTTATTATTGGATTGCAACAACGATAAAGCTCTAGGGGTTTTGTCTCCTTTGGTATGTTAATTAGCTATTTTTCCTTTGATCTTTTTCTTACTGAAAAGAGTGAAAAGCTATCTCGGTAGGGAATCTTACTGATGTACATTCATCCCCTCATCTCCATAATCTGAGGATCAGAGGGAGACAACAAATTTCACTGCTGAGTGAGGTTGCTATAGGCCTTAGTTATAACGTACTCTGTTTCTAAATAATCCCACTACTATTTATATTTGGAATATTGAAGAGGAACCTCTGAGAAAAAGAAATGCAAAAATAATTAATTTTAAACTGCAAGCCACCTTCATTAATTTAACTTTTTCTTCAAGTTTTAAACTTACGCATATGCCACAAGCCTTTTCTTTCTTATATGCCTCTACACTTATTTCCTTTTTTTTGTTCTTTTTTACTGTTGACTTTTGATGCATATTAAATTCTCACAGAAATAAAATACCAGCTAGGTAYGGAGTGACTATTGAGTGAATTTTTTAAGGGTTAGGTGCTAGACTAGCTTTCCTATGGAAAYGATGAAAGTCCTGTAACTTGGGACAGTTGAAAGGGCAGGACTGCAGCACTGTGGGAACACACACAAACATGAGCATACACATACACACACACACACACAGTGTATACACATGGGTTTCCATCTTTCAAATTCCTTCAGCAAAAGCATTCATCCTCATAACATGCTTCTTGAAAAAGCTGCAATAAAAACATTTCAGTGAGAAATGGGGGCAGAGATCTGCTTTGTGGCAGTAGCAATCTAGCAGTGGCTGAAATGTATGCAAGATTATCTACTAGAGACTTTCAAGATAGAGTTTCTCTGAGCCATGTTATCCATTCCCACAGGAGATGGAGAGCTTATTTGCTGTTGARATTCTTAACTGGTGTCCTGCAATGTGGGGTGTGATCAAATCCAGACCTTCACAGTGAAGGCAGCTATATCTGAGATACTTACACAGACTACCTTGGTAGTCAGTGGAAGGAAGTTGTCACTTTTAGGGCAAGAATTATGTCATTTGAAAGAAGTTATTTAATACAGGCCAGGTGAACTGTGGTCTAATATCCTCCATTTCTCTCCAATGACCATTTCATATCTGTATCAAATTATTGACAGTATCTAAAATGAGATGAGACAAAATCTTCCTCTCCTACACGGCCTTGCATATGGAAGGGTGAAGAATT
Source organism: Rhea americana (assembly GCF_003343005.1). NCBI lineage: Eukaryota > Metazoa > Chordata > Aves > Rheiformes > Rheidae > Rhea > Rhea americana. Next base: position 2,035,872 of record NW_028186423.1, read on the forward strand.
AGTTAGCTCAGAGGACCTAAGCACTGTTGCCACTGGTGTAGAGTGATTGCTACTGTTGCAGCTCATCATAAGTGCAGCTCACCTATGTACGTGCATGTGCAGGAGCAGGTGCTATGCTGTTCACATTGCATGTGTTTATCCCTTGCTATGGGACATATACCAATAWAGGCACTTTTCTGGTCTGAAATCTGGGGCTGGAATTCGTGCTGTCAGCTCACAACAAACTCAAGTCAGTTGCCTAAACGGAGGAGTCTAGCACCAGCTGAAGAGCCCCTAAGTTATCTGAAACAGTCATATATGGCTGACTTGGCCTGTAACTTGTGAAAAGCATGTGTCCTCTGGAGCAGTAGCTGGAGGTCCTGTGGCACCTCAGATGTCAGTAGGTACCACTTCTAAGGCAGCTGTATTTCATTAAGAATAGGTTTTTATGCCACATTCAGACACTGAGATTTGTGTATCTACATGCAAGCAAGGTGTCTAAGCTTCCACTGTAGTTGATGAAGATCTAATCAATGCAGTAGTGTATAGTGAGTTAATAGTCTCATCCTACCCAAAACACTTACATATGACCAGATGAATTTAGACACCTAACATGCTCCTGTACTCTGGACCTGAATTCCATCTCTGCTGTCTAAAGGTTCAGTTCAGTTGCCATGTTACTATGGTACCTATTGCTGTCTGAGATGCTCTCAGATCTCCCACATGACTGCTACCTCTTAATCTAGGAAGGTATATGTCCTTTGTCATATCTAACAGCCCCACGTAGAAATTACAGGCACCCTAGGACACCTGAAATAGCATTAGATGCTTATTTGTATGCAACTGATTTTGAGCCGTAAATGTCTATTTTGTGATAAGTTCAGARGAGTTTCTGAAAATGTCTCTTCACTGACCAAAAAAAAAAGAAACCTAGAAAGCTAGTTCAGATATTGAGATGTCTATGGTAGACATCTAGATTTGGTTAAGTGAAACCCATTCTTGGTATCCTGGGCATATGTATCTTGAAGACCCCTGGAGTCACGTTGTTCCTAGGTAGGTAGTACAGTCTTTGTTTCCCTAGAAATCCTGTATGCTATGGTATTTGCTCTTTTGACATAGAATCAAAACCAAGTGAAATTCACATTGGAGCAGYTCTCGAGTGATTTCAGTGCTTTATGCCTTTCTATATGCTACACAGACACAGGAGGCAAGGTGTGACTGTTGTAGGTTAGTGTTATGGTACAAAGAGCCAGAGACACCTTCTTTGGCCATGGAGAGATCAGTGCTGTTAATYTGTAAATGCACTTCTTGAATGGCAACCTCTCCTCTCAAGCTTTTTTCCACTGCCTTTAAGGCTTCAGCTTTTAAGACACTGTCTCACAATCTAGGGCAATGAGGAAAAGCAGACAGGATGATTTGGATCTTATTATAGTTTTATGCAATAAAAATCTTGTTCCTATAAAGATCAGCTGTTCTGATCAAGATTCAGGTGAGATTTCCAATGGCCTGTGATTACAGGAAGGAGGATTACAGCATTCTGCCCTGAGTTAGGCATCAAAGTCTGAGCTAGGCACACCACCTTTCCTTTTAAAGTCAATGAAGAGAAATTGAAGCCTGCAGAGGAGATTCAGCATTTGAGACTGCTCTGATAAATCACTGTCTGGATTTCTTTCTATTGACTATAAAGGGAGTCTCAAATGATGAGCTCACACAAACTTAGATATTTATAAAATCAGTGAAATACAAATGTCTCAAAGAGACCTGGGACCAGAGAAGGTTTTGCTCCTGCTCTTCAAGACAAAATGTTCTGTCAGTGTCTATAAACATACATGAGACTGAGTTATACACAAGGCCATTATTTTTATTTTTTCTAATTCTTTTGCTATTATACTACTTTTTCAGGATTCAAATGGTGACCTTCAAATGAAGGTCACTAATGTTTTCAGGAAAATTTTAAAAATTTTGCTTTGCAAACATAATTACCCTTAAACCATGGTGACGGTCAAATATGCACTGACTTAATGATAACTGAATCAGGTGCAATGCAAAACCCTCTAGGGATGCCGGATGGGTTTGTATTAGTCCTGGCTGACTACTTCTTCAAGCACATATTCTGCTTTTTTATTTCTGACCTTATCTTGCTGTYTTCACTCTTGAGTCTGACTGTTTTCCCTTCTTTGCTCTTTGACTCTAGACTGATGTCTTTCCTTTTTCTTTTCTCTGACTTTTTTAAAAACATTTTTCTTCTTTTCCTGTCATTTAGTTGTCAGTCAGTTTCTAAATTCTCCAGGCTGGGGAACACCTAGGGGAAATGCTCAGAGTTCTCTGACCCTTCTGTGACTTTTCTTCTCTGTACCACCAGATCTGCAGTAAGATTTGTTAATGCTTTCTCCTGTGACCTGACCTATTTAACACATTTATCAATGACCTGGAGGAGGTGATGGACACATCAGATTTGCAGATAACAATGAGGGGAACTAGTCAACACACTCAAGGGCAGGGCTGACATTCAGAGCAACCTGGATAGGCTTGGGGAAAGGGCTGATGGGAACTTTATGAAATTTGACAAGGACAAATGCAGAGTCCTGTGGCTGGGAAGGAAGAGAACCATATGCAGCAATACAGGCTATGCTGGGGACCAGCTCTGTGGAAAGAAGCTGAGTAACTTGGTAGACAGCAGGCGGTGCATGAGCCCTGATGCAAAGAAGGGCAACAGCCTAGGCTATATTAACAGGAGCATAGCTACTGCACTGAGGTGTGATCATCCCCCTTTACTCAGCACTCATTAGACAACACCTAGATACTGCATCCAGTTTTGGGCCCCTAACACAAGRAAGACAGTGAAAAGCTGTGGTGAATTCAGTGGGGGCCACCACAATGGTTGGGAGTGGAGCAGTTGCCCTGTGAGGAGAAGCTGAGGGAGCTAGGCTTGTTCAGCCAGTAGAGGAGAGAGCTTCAGGTGACCTCACAACAGTCCCCTAGTACTCAGGGAGAGGTCACCAAGAAGATGGAGCCAGGTTATTCATAATAGTGTGARGGAACAGGATGAGAGACAGCAGGCATAAGGTAAACAAGAAGTTCAGACTGGATATAAGGAGAAACTTTTTTTCCATGACRATAGTGAAACAGTGAAATAGGATACCTGGAGAGCTTGTGCAGTCTCTGTCGTTGGAGTTTTTCAAGATCTGATTATTCTGAATAAAATCCCAGGCAACCTGATCCGACCCCACAGCTGACCCTGCTTGGAGCAGAAAGTTGCACTAGAGCCCTACTGAGGTTCCCTCYAACTTGAACTATCTTGTGAGCCTATGGTTTAAACTCAGGTTCTTGCSCTATATTCTTTCCTGATCTATACTGTTGGCTTTGTATTTTGCTRGTCCTAACCTTACAGGTTATGACCTTGCCTTCCTGGACTTCCTGGCTTGCGCCGTCTCAACACTACAAGCATGTCTGGGAATCACTGGCTGAATCTGGTTACTGTCACCAAACCAGCTCTACTCTTCCTGCTTAGATATTGTGGGACTATGCCCCTTAATGGTGAGGACACTGATCTGTTTGTTTGCTTTCACCCGTAGCTCCTGGCTCACCTTTCCCTGTGGAGCAGCCTGTGCTTGCTGCTTCCTGACAATCCCAGCTATCAGAAAATTCACACTTTCTCAATCTGTGAGGATATAAAGGAAATAAAATTGGTCTGTATCAGTTTCTTTTCTAGTTTACTAAGGATTTGGAAGAGAGTGAAGGAATCTTTTGTCTTTCTACTGAGAAAATTTTCCAYAAGCTATTTTTTCACTTCTTCATTTTATGCTTTCTCCCTGTTCTTTCGTCTTCCTGAGAATGATATCTAGATCAGTCWGTCACCATGGTGGGCTAAAGTGCAGGCAGGAGCCAATGGCATAATGGTTGCATCAGAAGCATGTATTTTTACTAATGAAACCCTAGATAGAGAAAATTCACCACCATTTCTGAGTATAGTAGAGTCATCATTATGTCTGTACGTGCTTTGAGGAAAGATAATTAGTATATCCTGGGGCACTGTAGAAGGAATGTGGAGACATTCCAGAGGAGTCACACAGTGGGAGGGGAGAGTRAAAAGCTGGAGGACATATAGGATAGTTGTAGCAAAGTAGTTTGGCTTTTGAGATACGAAGAGAAAAAGGTCTGGTTTATTTACTCCTGCAGTTTAAACAAGCAACAACATGCACCTATTAATCTTCAGTTCCATTGTTCATCTTGAAGAGATGGTGTAGGATTATACAGCTTCTCAGGTGACTGCTGAAGTCAGGAAGCATACATTCTCAATATGCCTCTATTCTTACATTATCCAGTAAGTGTTTGTCTATACAAAGAGTAATATATTCCAACATGAAATTTTCTTCTCTGTTCAAAATCAATGTTCTATCAAAACTGCTCTCTCTTCCTTGAGTATGTTGTGCCAAACAAGGCCAAGTATATTTAAGTCTTGTTGATAGTTGTTGCTTCTGCATTCCTCAAAAATCAGAAGTTGTAGGAGTGTGGTAGTGGTGGGAAGGAGTTTAAGAGAGAAATGGAGGCTTTCTATAGACCAAAATATCTTTTAATGGCTGTGTGGATTTGTTCCATGTGACATTTGGGATGTTACTGTAAAATTATCGGATATAAGTTAACAGTGGCTTTTATAATCAGAAAAGCTTCCAAAACTCCCATGCAATGCTCAGTGACTAGCTGACCAGCTGTAACTAATCTTCTGATTAACCCTCCAGTTCTTAGAGCATTATGGAGAAGGTGTCCCCATATGTTGTTCTTCAAGCTCMTGAAAACACAGACTTCTCATAAACTGCATTGCCGTAAGCCTGTCTTGTTCCCTACTTGCTGCCTTCTGCTGTCTCCTTGTCCTCATTAAACAGATCTATCTATCCTTCTTCTCTGCAGAGCCATGGCCTCTGAGGTTTACGTGGGCTTGAAGGAAAGCGGGTACTGTTGTTGTTTCTGACATTCCCTGAGGGTTAGGAGACAATCATTAGGAATTTCTCCTCCTTATGTTGATGTTGTGTGGGAGATACTTGCTTTATTTTAGCGGTTACTTTGAACCGWGTTGGATTCTCTTCTCAAACGTACTGTGGAACAAGAGGTGGGTGGTGTCAGAGCTGAAATTTTGTGCCAAATTCACCAAGATCAGAGAAACAAACGAAGCTCACAGATAGGAAAATGACAAAATGATAGATATATTTGGCTAAAAAGGTCCTCAAGAGACTGCTTGTTGCCGATCTGTAAAGGCATAGTCAGGTGAAGCTAGACTGTTGCTGACAGAGGGTTGTCTACTGAGCTCCTAAACTGCGGAGACTCCACAAACATGACATGCAGCCAGCTCCAGTGTGTTTCTACACTTTCAGCTGCAGTGCCTTCTTAGCAGCTAAATTAAAATCTTTACTGCAAACTAAACATCTTTCATTTTATCTTTCCCTTGGAAGACAAAGAGAGCAGTTGATTTCTATAACTAGCAGCAGAAAGATTGGGCAGTTTGTCTGAAGATGCTTTGAGTGTATAGAGTTTATTGGTATCTTTTTCTCTTTCCTTGTCTGAAGGACAACCTGTGTAAAATCGGACATGAGTAGCTAGTCTAGGATGGCTGCTGAAGAACCTCTGCAGAAAGGAGGGAGTTTTTCCAGGATGAGCAGCGAGCTCTCACCAATCTTTTTTGGGGGGTGCAGAAATGAGAAATTTGTAAATACAAATGTAAGAATTTGGAGGCAATGTCCAGAGCATGGCAATGGGGGATACCTGATACTGCAGGGAGGGGAGGATCTGGTTATGGCTGTGGCATTTGTACAGATGCCCTATATCTGATACAGGATCATCATGTAAGCTGAGCTGGTGGGGTGGAGAAGGGCAGCTTTAATCCTTACGCTAAAGTGTTAATGCAGATATCTCTCTGAGCTGCTGTTTGCTTCCCTYGCACCAAATGCCCTTCCATTTGCTCAGATGCAGACAGGCGGGCGGAAGCCAAATGCTGCATAAGCTTCATGAGGCTACTAATTGTGATGGCTGCCTGGAGTTGATGTGGTAAATACCACAGCTATGTCCAAATGGACATGTTGGTGTTTGTTTTTACCTTGCAGAGGCAAACTGGACGTTAGGGCTTACCACCATCTGATTCAAGCCCTCAGAGCAACATCCTGGCMTTTGGTATACTGAGTGAAGAGGAGCATATCAGATGCACCATTTGGATAAGATAATGAATGTGATCCAAACTCTTAGAGTCCATTTTAGGAGATTTTGGATCTATAATTAGATAACTAACACAGCTGAAAAACTTTGTGTTTTACATAGCTGCCAGTGGCTTTGTATTTGCAACCTAACCCAAAAGATATTTACCCTAGAAAAATGGGAAGTATGTTTGGGTAAATACACAAAGCAATTCTGTTTATATTTAACACACACACATTTTAAGAACAATAAGATTGGAAAGTCAGTATTTAGGAAAAAGATAGCATTATTATTAAGCTTATTTGTGTAACTACTTCTACTCCTTTGTGAGTATCTGGTATTTCTGTCTATATTTATCCCTAGTTATAGTCTTTATTCACATCTGAGAAAAATGAAGCAATGGAAGACTGYATATAGAAGACTGCAGATTTCTGTTTCAATGGAAGACTGTATCCTAAGAGTATTAGAAGGTCACAGTAGGAATTGTATACCTGGTATTTTCTGAATTTGGATTGCTTGAGTTTATAACCTCAATCATTTCTTCTTATACAAGCTTTTTTTTGATCATTTGTTTGTGTGTACCTGTAAAATATACATATATACAGCTTATTCTATATATATTCATTTCCACGTCCTCCTTTTTTTTTCCATTATAAAAAGCATAACAAAGACTATATATCATTTCAGGTATATCAACACTACAGTGCAGAAAAATGAATTAGCTTCAGCCCTCACAGTTTCTGTAAAATTGGAATTACAATTCAGGTCTTTGCAGTCCTCCTATGGATGAAATGTGTTCAGTAGCATCTAGATGTTGTTTTTATTGCATTGTACTCTCAGTTTTTCTCTGTTTTCTGTGGAGGGGTTACAAGTTGTCTGCCCATATATTTTTGAGTTGGGTCCACGGAAATCAGGAAGTACAGAGTTTTATTGCCTTATGTGAAGTACTTTGTATGTGTGATTATACCCTGTCTGGGCTGAGGCTGGCTCTGGTATTCCACCTCCATTAAAAAGCTCTCCTGAGAAAAAGAAATATTGAAGGAAGTGGTACTGAGACACTTCAGCAGGGCACTGGGATCTGAGGTGCCAACTAGCACTACAAAGTGCAGTATCATTTTGCAGGTGCACTTATTCGAGACATAGGCTTTAGCAATAAGCATGGGGTGCTGATCCCCCTCATGGTATTGCAGCATCCGGCCAACGTTGCCTGGGGTGCCTGTACTGAGGCAGGTGGATATTGATATTTTGAGGTGGCAAATAGCAAAKCTGCAACATATATTTTTTGGTATTCTTAAGGAAACTGGCCCGCTTACTTTGTGGTCAATGCATGGAAAACAGTTAACAGGTCATAATATGCTATAATTCAAATAAAGCAAAATCTCAAATGACTGAACTCTAACATACACATGCCTAAAGACTGTCTAAATTCATGACACAAAAAATGTTTATTTGCAAAATAATTTCCTCTCTGAKTGTTTGCAAGGGAGACAGCTTCTGTATCAGTTTAGTGCTGGAGAATGCATCAAAATGACAATCTCTTCTTCCCTTTCTGACTTCACAGCCTCCATTTTCATCTGGAGCCCTACTGTGAAGTACACCTGCTCTCTTTTAAAGATACTTTCTCCAGCATCCCATCTCTGATCATCAAAGAAAAACCATTTGTGAGTGCTCTACTGAAGTCTAGGTGCAGTTTT
>NW_028186423.1:2043786-2077739 GCF_003343005.1 Rhea americana
TGGAATCTGAATGCATGAACAAATCTATTTGGGCATCTGCCTTTTGAAAGAGATGAAGAGGAGAGTATAAGTTGCAGAGGCACTACATTACTGGAAACAGCTCTTTTCACATCCAGCTTTCTTTAGAGGAATCTTTTCTTTTACAGTGGTAATAGTGTTTTTATTTCACTACTGATTTTTCAAAATCTGCTTTTTCAAAATTACTTAAACATTATGGCATTCCTGTGAGGTAAGGAATATGGTATGGTCCAGTTTGGCTCTGTAGGTCTGTTTGTATACAGGGGGCATGTGCCCACCAGAAGGATCTTTGGGGTTAAGTTTTGTGCCAGAGAAGGGGAAGTAGAGAAGTGTGGGGTATCCATCTGAAAGACTAATGGTGAAAATTGCCTGAACTTACACTAGTTCATGAGCAGAAAGACTTTCAGTCCCGTGGAACTTACCTCTGATGAGGTGTTTTACGGCATTTCTATCTAACCTTGGTTTCTGTTTTTGTTTCTTTCCATCTGCGTTTGGGTGGCAGTGAACTGGAGAAAAGCAAGGGAGTTCAGGAAGCTGCACAGGAACCTAAATCCACCTGTGTGATGGCTCCAGTCTCTGGCATATCTCTGGGAGCCAGACTGCTCTTGAGACAGTGGCGGTAAAGAGCTGATGATACTGGTTCTTTCATGATGGAGAGGAGAGTACTGATGTGTTCTCCTTGGCGAAGAATTTAAAGGAAACATCACCTCTGTCCTCTCCTGCCTTTTCTATGTGCTTTATTTTCCTGTAGAAATGGTCAAGCTTATTCATGCTTATTCACTGCTATCATGTCTGTGGTGGAACATGCCTGCTACTTAATAAATTCCATTATAATATAGTCTAGACTGAGTCTTGGAGTCCAGGTAGCATAAATGTAATTCTAATTGTATTGCCAACTTGATATTCAGTTCTAGTTTGGCATTGTCATGGCAGCAGTGCTCCACTCTAACAAATGAGCAATATTACCTACTTCCCTTAGCAAAATATTTAGACTTTTGTAACAGATAGCAGCACCTAAATTCAGAGTGTTATTATAAAATGTTAGCACCAGTAATAAAGAAAAGCACTGCACCAGCTGAAACTGTAAAGAGAATTTAGATAGTGTTGCAATTATCTCATTTGAAAATTGAGCAGGACATTGCTGATAGCAAATTTTATGTAAAGTGTTGTAGGGTTTTCAAATGACCATAAGTAGTTAGGGCATTTGCTCTGAGTGTATTGTACAAAATGGAATAAATGGTGGAATGATTTGGGCTTTTAAAACTAGGCTGAATAAAATGCTACAATATATCCTGCATGGGTGGGCTCATTCTGACAGGCAGAAGCATTCAGGAACATAACATGTCTTGTATGACTCTGATTTATATGACTCTGTGAAGGTGCCTAAGGGCTGGTTTACATACAAGCTTGCACTGTTTTAATTAAACCTGTTTYCAGTCTAAGATTCTCAGTTTAGCATAAAAGTGACTGTCATCAAGACAGCTAAAAAAAGTCAGTCTGGGGGTGTGTTCAGACTCTGCTTTTTGCATCTCACTGTAAGTTTCTAAGGGAAGGGGCTATGCTCCTCAGATACTGCATGTATGGAAAATAGAGGGGTGGGCTCCTCCAGAGCTGACTCCAAGGTGTGAGGAGACGAGGTCCCTGGCTTAGACAAGGAAATGAGATGCCTGGACTGGGTAGTGTAGATGGTATCCCCTCTTATCTGTGTAATTTTCTTTTTCTGTTCTCAGTTGTCCTTTTACTRTTTACACCCAAATTATCTCTGTTGCATGGAAAACAGGACCACAGACAAAAGCAGATGATGAAAATAGAGAAAACAAGAAGAATAATCTGGAGAAGACATGAGAAATAATAATAGCTTCCTAAAATATCTGTAGAGAAATTCAAGAAAAAGTAGAGCAAATAAAAAAGGAAAATAAAAGCAGAATGAGTGAAAAGGTGTGGATGATGACTTCAGGAGGATATGGCTGGATGTCTAGGGAATGTAATATAGATGGATTTTTGAATGCATTTGTTGACTGAGACTTGAGTTTTCAGAGAAGTTGAAAGCAGTGAGACAGCCAACTTAACCTTGGCACTTAACCTTTTCAGAAAATCCTACCTTAGATATCCAAGTAAGAAAGAGCAAATATATTCTATTTCTGTAAATATGTATTTATGTATATATAGACATATACCATATGTGTATATATAATATATATGCTATACAGAAACATATAAAATGCATATTCTAATAGATTTATAAATATAATAATTGGGTATACACATATACATGCACATATCCCTCCCCCTCTCCCCGTACATATATAAGTACAACCCAAACTGAAAAACGGTTACTAGGACAAAGAACTAAAGAGTGGTTATATACAGAAAATGCCACTCGGACTATTAAAACTGAACCCYTAATAGAAGGATTTAATCTTCCCTCAACCCCCTTCTCAGTTTATTTAGTTGTCTTAGAAGCTATAAAGCTCTCCTGTTTTCTTCAGTGCTTTAAATTCTGCTTACATAGATGTCCAAAAGCTCCAGATGCCATCTCCTGCCTCAGCTTATTTGAGATTTGTAAATGAAGTTGCGTCTCTGTGTCTTGTCTGTCAGGCGTGAGCCAAATCACCTGGCTGACGGGATGGGTTTCTCACAAAACACAGAGCTCAGAGCAGTACACTCAGAGTGCCCTTGAAACTGGAGCACTAATTCATTAGGCTTGGACKCAATCTTCTTTCTCAGGAGGGTCACATCTACACCATCTCCTGGAAGAAAACAGTAGCCACTAGGYACTGGGAGGGTGTTTCTGCTCCTGAATTCAGGCCATGGCAACATCTACCCTGAGGTACGCATCTGGTCAGAGCCAGCGTGAATAGCCTGCACTCATATTGCTCAGGGCTAATCCCCTTTATGCYGGTTTTTGCTCTCTTCTGGGCTCACTGTGGCCACAATATCTGAAATGAAGAGTTGTATCCCCCAACTTCTATCTGAAAAAGCACTAGGGCATGTGTTGCAGGTCCTGAGATGTGGACTGAGATGTGGGAGAGCTCTGAGGGCTGCAAAACCCAGGACAACAGCATTCAGGCCTGAACCTGATGCTGTCTTACCCATGCTGCTGCTGAAGACTTACCCAGACTAAGCTTATGAGGAAACAAATTGATTCACTCTAAAAGAAGGTCCTAGGAAAAACTACAAGTACACAGTCAGGGCCTGGGCCCTTAGAGTGAAAACCTTGTGTGGTTTGTGTCCAAAACTGTAGGATTAGAAMAACAGCAGAAAAGAGAGTCTAAGTTTGCAGTTTAATGGGTAGGGCTCTTGATCTATGTGGTCAATCCAYGGTAAATCCATGAAGAATTACATATAGAAAATTTACAGTGCTCCTTCCTCATGAATAATGTTTATAATCATCCTTTGTCAATAAAGGTGAGAGCATTAAAGTTTCACAGGAATGATCAGAGGTAGCCAAAAGTTTGGCCAGACTTCTTTATAGAATAAAATATTTCTGTCTGGGAAGGGGCTGACTGGAAAAAGCAGTGTAGAAAACCATGTGCAATGTGGAGAAAGAGAATAGGCAAAAACTACATTGTATAACACAAGTGTAGGGGCACCCACTAAAGTTATCTGGAAAACTTAAAACAAGTGAAATACTTTTTCACATCATTAAATTATGGAGCTCATTGTCACCAGATACTGTGAGAAACAAAATTTAAATAAGATGGGGGGAGACAGGTTCATGGGGGAAAGTTCTGTTAACAGGCTCCTCAAGGTCTGTTAGAAAAGTCTATTCACCATAAGGATCTGATACAACTTATGGCTGAGGAAGTCCCTCAGCTGCTGACCGCAGGAAGCAGGAAAGTGTTGCTATCAATGTACCTTTTCTTTCTTAAGGTCTTTCGCTAATCCTGTGCTACTGGTTGTTGTCAGAAACAAGAACTGGATTAAACAGGACTTTGATGCAACCCAGTGTTATATTCTTGCAATGAAATCCGTAGATAAATCAGAGAACTGTTACTTTWAATGATTGACAGGGAAAATTTCACATTTTTTTCCTGTTACTTGGATAGCATAGCATACTGCTGTGCGTGATGTGTGCCAGTAATCCCATCTAATTCTCTTATTCCATGGAGAGATCAAGTTCAAGAAAACAGTTTCAGGCACTTAAAATACTGCATAGAAAGCCTAAGGTTGGTAAAATAATCAGAGAAAACCCCTTCTAAGCTGCTTGGGGTTTGGTTGAAAAGTTCCTGTTTATATCCCACAGTGTCACTGATATTTTCGAGCAAACTCTGGGTGCCCACCTCTTCTGGTAAAGCCTGTTGGAGGTCTAGCACTCACAGTTGTTGGCTAACAGCAAATGATGTGCCATAGGCAAATGAAGCTAAGCTGAGACCACACTGGTGTCACAAGAGAAAGTCTGTTCCCACTTCTACCATCTCCAATCCTGGACACATGTTCCCATAGCCTCCCCATGCAAGAACAAGTATTTCTGAGGCTGTATAGTCAGCTGGATCAGCAAGATGATAACCACACTGTTACTGGAGTGCTAATAGGCTGAAATATGGGACATGGGCTAAAACCACTATTTCTGAGAGCAATGTGGTTTTAGATGAGCCAGAGCCACTTGTGAAAGCATATTTACCATCTTTAATAAGATCTGATTACTAGGCATGCTTAGTCCATGATGAAGTTGTTTGGATGACATGGAATTTAGTTAAGAACTTGTCAAGAGTTTAGTTTACAGCTTAACAACCAATTATACAGTACTTACTGCTTGGAGCATTTGGTCAGGAAGTGGGAAACCAAAGATTTAAAATAATGTTCACATTGTCCAGATTAAGGTGGGGTTTGTACAGCTGAGAAGAATATCTTTGCTGTAAGTTAAAGACATTCTTCAGAAAATCCCCTACATCCTTCCTGTTTAAGGTAGGATTGAAAAATTTACGAGGTCAGAAGAGGCAAGACACAGTTTGTCTTCAGCTTAGACATTAGGGCCCTCAGCAGGGAATGGAAAAGCCTCTGGGTGTTTTTCTTCCCTGGATGATTTTTTGCTCTGCTAACTGATGTAGAATAAAATGTGCACACAGTCCTTTGAACAAGGCTGGAAATACAATTTTCTGTTTTCCCAGGTACAGAATCAGACTCTCTTTTGCTGTTCTTCCCGCAGGTGCCCTGAATTCTGCATGCCTGGTTGCACAAAAATTCAGCCTGAACAGATGTAGAGGCATCTTTCTATCCAGGTGAGCCTACAGATGGCAGTTCATGCACCCTCAAGTACTTCTGGGAGATATAAATTCAAACTCTGTTAGTCTGAGGAAGACACCAAACCCTGCTATTTCCTAGAAAAGATGCTGTGCAGAAAAGGATTGGCACAGCAGCCTTCTCCTCCAGGGAAATCCAAATGCTTAAGTGGGATCAGGTTTCAGGCTCCAAATTGCTGCTGCTCACAGCAGCATCTGAGATAAGTGTTCCAGTCTAAGCAAGGGGCAATGTTACAAATGCATCCCTCCCTTTGGCTTTGTCTGTCGCAGCAAGCTGCTGTAAATCACAGTGTAGGAACCAAATTCTCTCTCGTTTTACTCAGAGGGAATTTAAGCATCTGATGCCTCACCTGTTGGAGTGAGGCACTCCATCATGTCACCTCTGAGCCTTGAACAGCATACTCTGCCTTTCTGGGGCCCTCTTTCAGGAAAATACCGAAAGTTCCTGAGTTTAATGTATGCAAGTGCTCTTTGACAAAACGGGTCTGTTTCTCATGTGGAAAGAGTGGAATAATTTTAATTAAAATTTTATTGCTCAAGGTGATAAGACAGGATTTCAGCTGCTGTAACATCCAAATTCAGGTTTTAATTGGGTCTTCAGTGGATCCCATGGAGTGCTGAAGRCTACAGCCTGATTAAGAAAACCCCATGATTGTCATCTTACAAATAGAAAGATGTTGACTGTGTTAGTAACATACAGCAAGTATTTCCAGTAATTGAATGTGCCTCTGACTAAGCTTCCGAAGAAAATTAATTGCATGTAAGGCTTCCTATTTACCTAAAGAATGAACATAAAGGCAAATAATTTTAAAAGGAGTTATGTATTTTTATGGTAGGAATAAAGCCAAGTTCAGCTGTGTAGTGAAGATATTCCTCAAATCCCACACTTACAGGAATTTCAAAAAAGGATGTCTATTTGGTGAATATTTATGTTTTTAAATAATGGTAATTAAAACAGTAAGAAAAGAGGTAGTGGGAGGACATCATATATCTCCTCCTATTCCTTGGATGAAAATCACAAGCTTCAAACAGTATCATCAAAGATAAAAGGCTTGTTGTTTTGGCAACTTTACAGTTGCTTTTCAAACCTGTCAGGTAGTCATCCTGTGGCATCAGCCATTGTTCTTCTGGATGCCTCCTTCTTCCCTGGTTTGATAGGAGGAATCTGTCATCTTTTAAATGATATTACCTTCTCAAGTTAAAAGGAGGGCAAGAATTGGCAAATTACTTTCTTTAAGTGAGAGAATCTATCTATTATTTATATGCCTCTTTTAGCCCTGCCACTACTACACCTGACTGCAGAAAGTACCCAGTAAGCTTCAACCTACTATAAATAAATAAATAACATTGAAAATGCTGCTTTGTATTGAATTAAAATATCAGAAATGCAAAGCTCTACCTTGACGTTAGGATCAAGGGAGATGCAGTTGTGTTGCTGCAGTCATGAGAGAGAACCATTCTTTTCAAAGTAATTGGCTTCCTGCTGTCAGAAGTCCTGAGGAAAGTTTGACATGTTTATGTAGAACTGTATTGTCTTCCTGTATTTATTCATAATAGGATGCTGCCTATAGCTGGGTCTCATCAGTCAGGAGTGGATGTCTCTCAGCAATCCACCTGCCAAGTTTTGCGTATATACATGTGGCTTGTGCATGTGTGCTTGCATGTACCATGCAATGTATTTTTATGGGTTTGTGCCTTTAAGCCATTTTTATTGGGAAGAGGACTTAAAAATTCCTCTGTAAACAAGAAACAAATGAAAAGTCAGTTCTGAAAAACTTCAGCTTCAAAATTTGCAATAGAGAGTTCTGCAATCCTTGTTTAGAAGAGTTTTGAAGAAGAGATGTGGCCTCAGAGAAGTTCAAATGCCTTATATCTGTCTAGAAGCTCAGAAATAAATCTCACACACCATCTGGCAGTGAAAAGTAGCAGACTTAGATTGTGGAGAGGAAATGAGACACTGACCAAATGTTTCCCACTTAAGCATAATTCAATGAATATATGCCCCCTTCCCACCCTGAGAGCTCAGATTACCCAGTGAACCTCTTTGCCACAGTATGAAATGTGTGTTTAGAACGCATGCTTTTAAGCAAAGCTATCGATGGCTAGAGTTAAAAATAAATAAATAAATAAATAAATAAAAACAACACCCCCCCAGCAAAACAGTCTGGCTAGTTCCACTAAAACTTGATATACTCGAATAATACAGGTTATAGCTGAAGTTTTGCATGAAATCACAAGGCAATTTTAGTCTGTATATGGGACCATTTTGTGACACAGAGGTCAAATGGTATAGAATGACTTATGTCCATACTACTCAGCCCCATGTAGCCTCCAAAGCAAGGTGACTACATTCAAGCTACCTACTGGAAATAGTGCTAAAATCAGGAGTTTCTTGGAAAGAATGCAAGTTGGCATGGGTAGAAAACRGTTCAGAATTTCTTCTAAAAAAAAATCAATAAGCATATGCTAGAAGTCAGGAGCAGTCTTACACTGCTTAAGGTACTTGTATAGATGCAGCCATAAAGTAGATGATTGTTTCTTTCAACCTATGTGCAGCAGAAACACTTAGCAAATAGAAAACAATAAGAAGTAAGAATCAACAGTATTTTCTACAAGATCAGTGTTGTGCTTTTCCTCCTGTGTTAAGAAAGACATGTCACACCCGAAATGCAATAAGAAGGATCTCATCCTTGTTTGATTGAGAGAAATGAAAAGCAGATTGAGACTACCTTATTTTGGTGTTACATTTTGAAGAAAACTGGCTTAAGTAACAAAACAAGCTGATAAATATCCTCTTCAGGATGCTGTTAATTGCCATTTTAATGTTTTTTAGTTTATCCTTTCTGCTGTGGTTCGCCATCTTGTATCAGTTCTGTCTTGGGTAGTATCTAATGACGGTTGTTTTAGCAGCAAATATAGGATAGGAATCATCTCACCAAATGCAGGCATGAAAGACGAGTTCTCAAAGTCCAAGCTGGTTGCTGGGGCTCTTTCTGTACTCAKTGAAAAGAGATAGGCATGACAAGGGAATGACTCACCTCAGACATATTATTTAGCTTAGCCTAGGATGAATCACATTTTGGAGATRTCTATTCCTCTCCATTAAATAGAAGATGTGTCCAAATTTCTAGCCTATAGTTAGACAATTTATTTTTAGCTATTTGAAATTAGGTAACATGGATCCTACTGTAGTTGAAAAGACCTCTGTTAGTATCCAAGGTTGCTGAATCAGACTCATTCTTCATAAGGCAAGGAGAATATCAGTATTACTGTTTTCTATTCATACACAGTTGTTTTCTTCGTATAGTGAAATGAGTTTATGAATTGTGAGTTCTGGAAGCATAGGCAAAATATATTTACCCAGCTTCTATGCATGACAAAATTTCCCTGTCAGCTGGCTACTCTGTACCTTTACAGAGGGGCTCAAAAGCTGTGGATGCTAATAGTGGTCTTTCCAACTACAGGTGGGATTCATATTACCTAACTTCAGATCCATAAAAGTGAAACGTATAACTGTCAGTTATATCTAGACATTTCTTCTGTTTAATGGAGAGAAATACACGTGTCCAAAATGTGACTCATCCCAGTCTAAGCTAAATAACATGGCTGGGGTGAGTCATTCGCTTGTCATGCCTATCTCTATCCAGATGCTTTCTAGGAATTGGATGGAGACCACTAGGCGTGGAAGGCTGCACAGTAGACATAATAAACTTTGTTCTAAATTCAGGTCACTACTATGAACACGATCTAGATACAATTAATGACCCACTATAGAGGTGAAAGCCTGAATRGCCCATTGGTAATTCCCCAAGTTATTTAGTCTCCCAAAACAATTTTGTTTTCCTTGAAGCCTGTTCTCCCAAACTACTGATTTATATTTCAGCTGAGAGAGAGTAGGATTTTAATCATTAAATGTAATATCAGCATTTGTTCCGATAGGGTAAGATCAGCTCAATCCATACCCAGTAAACAAGCCTGAGTAATTGAAACAGAAGCATACTGCTCCATCACTCCAGACCTGCAACAATAATATTTAACAGTAAAAGATGATATAACTCATCCTCTTGGAGACTTGAGTAGTTTGTAGGCCTACAAAAAGATCATTTATAACAGCTAGCTATTCAAATTGTGCACRATGGTATCTGGCTGTTTATATCTTTTGATTTACCCTTTAGATTGCATTACTAATGTTTAGTTCTGGGAGTAGCTTTGCATGAGACATCTGCAGCTATACAAATTACACATACATGCTTATACACACTCACTGGTGCCCATGTTCACGTGTCTATCTCTACTATAAAGATCATACTATAAAATGAGTTTTTGTGACAATAATTCAAACTCTGCTAAGCAGAACATATCAGAGCCAGGATGTTTTTTAAATATCTGAATTTCAAAATGTCGCATCACTTTTTCACTTTTGTCATGACACATGTATCAAAGCAAATGTACTTCTGTTCAAAAAGAAAAAGCACAAAATGCTATTAGGTGAACCTAGCCACTTCCTTGGTGAAAATAATGAAACCAGTATATTAAYCACTAGATACCTAGATGGCAACAACATTATCTAAATAAGAATAAGTTTTGTGAGATGCAGCTGAAAGGTGGGATACAGTGTGCCTGATCTAGGCACTAAATTACATCCAAATTTTAGGTGCTTATTTCAATTGTCTTGCAGTAAGTTTCCAAAGATTCCTGTATACTCCAGGGAGGGAAGTATATGTTCCTGAAGGTTTTGGAGATGGTCCACTCCAGCCAACTGAACTGTCTATACTTAGGCAAGCAGGCTCTCCCTCTAGAGGTCTTAACTGGCACCTACCTCTCTACAATGACTCTGTGGGAAAATTAGAAAATTGTTGTAGAAAAACAGCTTCACTTGCCAATTAAAAGGTAGCTACAAGTGAGGAATCCAAGTCGGYCAGATTAGATCACTTGCTGATATGAAATTGAAATACTGAGGTGAGTTATTGGCTTGCTATGGACTGTTGGTTATTCTGAGGATCCATAAAAGTAAAATGACTTCCTTTTACCCAGTTAAATTGTGGAAACTTTTAAAAGATTCCTTTTATAATTCAGAGACATGTGCACCATGTATCAACTGGTTAATTGTTAACCTAGTGTTATCTAATAGCTTCATTAATTTTCTAAGAAACTGCATAAACAGGCTATCTCCACAGTACCTTGTGATGACAATATGGAAAATGTGGTCAGCTGAATATGATAGAGGAAGAAAATGTCTCTGAATGCAGAATTACGTCTCAAAAAAAAAAAAAAAAAGAAAAAGGAATAAAGATTAATTAGTGTAGGCAAAATAAAAAAGCATATAGCCAAAGCATTTAGATAGATAATTTAGGTGTGAATTAATGCAAAGAAACTAATAATCTTGAGAATAACTGGGTGATAATTGGGAGCAAAGATGGAGTGCTTTTTAGACTGAATGTGAAAAAACAAGGCTATTGCATGGAGAAAATAGTCTCTGTGGGCAAATTTAATGTCACCCAGTTCTCGGAGTTGGATTCAGCTCCAGATGAAGACATCTGAGGTTAAGATTCTATATATAAGTTCTACTTGCAGGCAAGGCTATCTGGGATTCATTAAGAGCAATGGAGATCGCTGCTTTGCATCAGTTGCCCGCACATAGGTGTCTACCACCATTAGAAAAACCCTAAGGTGTTGTACTTGGTCTCTAGCTCATCTCCAGAAGTACTGGATCTTCCACAGGTTTTGCATGGTATCTGCCTTCCTCATCTGGATTGTTCAGATACCTTAGGGCATCTCAAATTGGCATAGATGACAGTTCAATACAGATGACAGAATCCTACCCAAGATGTGTTTAAGGCTGGTGGCACCAAGTGTGTCGAAAATGGAGGGTAGTCTGCATGAAGGAGACTACCTACCACCCTATTACTATGAAAGAGAGATAGAATGATAGTAGGGAGAAATAGGGTGATTAAGAAAAATTCTGACAAAACTTTCCGAACATGAATGCTATTAGGATTACGGAATAGTCTTGCTAGGGAAATTACATCAGCACCTGGTATTTTTAAAATTTAATAGTATAAAGTAACAGTGATTTTCAACTCATTTGCATTGTAGATACCTACTTTACATAAAGGTCTTCTGCTTCCCCCTCTGATATCTATATTTGTCTAAATTATTTATTGCAAATGAAATAGGAGATGAACTCAACCAGGTTTTCCAGTTTATGAATCATTTTCAAGCTCTCCTTAATTTGTATAGAAGTATTCATTGTGCATAAGTATTTGCCAACTAGTTTATGAGGACAAATTACAGATGACAACCTGCTCATGAACGTTTATTTCGACTCTTTATTACTCCTGAGTTGTGATTAGTCATCCATATCACATGGTATTGAACTGACTGTTACTTTTTAATCAAGAAAACAATGATTAATGATGGCAATTAACTGATACTGAGAAACAAGAATAATGTGAAGTTCAGGACTCACAAGTATTTTCTAAATAAAACAGCAAACATTCCAAGACATGCAAGCAACTAAGACTAGTTTCCTACGAGCGTGAGCAGGGCTAGCCTAATATGTTCATGAATGAAATATACAGCTCCTTTACGTATTATGCTTTAAAATCCATAATGCCATTGCCATATTCAAAAGTAATTTTGGGATACCAGTTAAATAGTTTGTTATCCCATGTTATAGTTGCTCACTTTCTAGATGAAGGATTTTATTAACATTAGATTTCCTCCTACTGCCTGCAGTACTCTTTGGGGTAGCCTTTGGGTGTCTTTCTGAAGTTTGGTCCTGCATCCAGTATGTGTTATTCATTTTGATCATGCTTGAAGCTATACCAAAGGAAAAAATAAAAGAAACAACAAAAGTAGACAAGAAGCAGCTGTGTGGGGTGCAGATAGATACTTATTATTTTGAGTTTACTTTGTGCAAACAGCCACTGGGAACCCCCCAAAAGCCTTGCTCTGGTCTTCAAGCAACAGAAGGTGTCACTACTCAAAGACTGACTGATGCTTCACAGTTGTGACATAAACAGCTTCAAGCACTACCATTTGAGTACCAATGTACTAGCAAATACGCTATATAGAGAAACTTGCCTTGACAGCAAAATGGACGAGAACATCTTGAGTATCTTTTAACAGCTCTCCTCAGAATAGACTGATTAATAAAACACTTATGAGATTTTGTTAGTGAGGCTACTCTTTACGAAGATGACTTTGGCCTTTTTCTCAGATTAATAGTGGTGGGGAAGTGGAGCAGAATCTCAAATATTTACAAACACAGAACTCCTTTGACCAGACAAACTATGAAAAAAAAAACCTGATTATATTTGCTAAATGACAAAAATCCAGAATGTAGAGCCATCAGAAAAGTGGTGGAGCTAAGAGCATTGAGGAAGAAATAAAGCAAGATGAAGACTTTCTCTCTCATTCACTTACTGCCCAATATATTATGACCAAAATACTGTGAGCATGACACATGAGCAGACTAGGTCATTACTTCACTGTAACTAGTGGAGTTATGCTAACCACGCTGACCAAAGTTTAATTCAGCAAGCTGCAAAGGCAAACTGATTATCATCTGGCTGCTTCAGAGAGTGATAAACAATTTAAGTAGTTCCATGAGCAGCAGCACAAGTGAAGCCTGTTTTCCTAAGGATTTGTTTCATGAAACTGGATTCTCTGGTGTCTAATAAGGAGCACCAGCTGAAGCTCTTCCAGCTGCTAGGGCATTCTCTCCCAGGTGGATTCTCTGATGTGTAAAAATATATGGGATTATGCTGCAGCCTTTCCCCTCCTATAGGTGTTAATGGAATTTTTGAGGTTGTCCTTCCAGTCATCTTTTTTTTGCAACAAAATAATACTTTAGGCCTTTTACTTGATTCTCAGATGTAGTCTTAATTGGTGAATGCATTCAGAAGAGACTGGGAATGGGCAGAAGAGGACACACATTAAAAAAATCAATTAAGTAACTATGGAACCTAGAACCATGATCTGCTTACATGACACATCTTCATTACTGTGGTATTCATGCTAAAATAGATGAAATGCTACAAACACAAAAATTGAAGCTCAGTTGTGATGTAGGTATTTCTGAAGTGTTTCTCCTCGAATCAAGCTTATAGACCAAAGGCAATGGACCAAGAGTCATGAGTCAGGTGTGTAGGTGTCTATAGCCACCTCAAGGACACACAAGACTGCAGTGTCTCACATTTGTGTTTGGTTAAACAAGTTTAGTAGTGTGCTGCTAAGAGTGGTTGATTGCAGGCGCCTAAGGAAGATTAGGACGAGCACGTGACTGATACTTTGTGGATGGATTCACACAGGCTCCACTCATTCGAAGTTCGAGGGCTTCCTGCAGCAAGGATGGGACAGTTATGTTTAATATCTCTTGATAATATTTTTTCCCATTAATTTTGTCTGTTGCTTTTTGAACCTGGCTGATCTTTCAGCATCAGTACTATCCTTTGACAAGGGGTTGCACAGCTTACCCCTTGTAATTACCCTACATGTCAAGGTCCTGAGTGCATCATCAGAGCCTTTTCCCTGAACCTGGCTCACTGTTTAGGCTTCCCCATAGCTCTTGGATCTGCCTTGTCACTGTGGGCCTACCTAGTTGTCACTGAGCTCTCAGTGGACCCTGTTCACCATCCCTGGATCTGCTCTGCTTGCCTCATGTGGGGACTGTGGGACTGTCTCCAAAGTCCCATTGGATGCCCTCCAGTTCTTGTACAGGAGAGCAAAGCAATCAGTCAATCCCTATTTACTTTCCCACAATTTTACAGACTCCTTCATCCAAAGTCCTTGTTTTCTTCTGTGAAATCATTTGTGATCTAAAGATGTGAAGTGTTATCTGGGTGCTTTCTAGGCCTAGACCTCAAAGCATCTCCCACTGCAATTAGTGAGAGGTAGATACCTATATACCTTTGCGAAACTGGCTCCTACTATAGCTCTGTTATCATGAGGCAAAATAATTCTCCCCAACTTCAATATTCTAAATAATAGGCATTTAATATAGATTAGTCAACTGAGTAATATGAATACTTTCAGCCCACCTTATAATCTTCATAGTGTCCACAAAGAGAACCTAAATTAATTGCTTAAATGGCCAGACCTAACTCACCTAACAGTTTTATGCTATGTGTCAGAAAGTCAATGGCTAATTCACTTGCACCCACACTGATGAATTCAGCATTAGCCTTTGTTAATAAGTAACACATTTAAATTTAAATCATCAGAATAACAAACATTACCTTACTATAGCCTTATAATGCTCTCTGTTTAACATGTGTCTGAAAAGGTGCTTTGGGGAAAAAAAAAGGCTTAAAAGATTACAGATAAGCTGAAGGAGAGGTAATTCAAGAATCATCTTCTGCATTTAGGTCAGATATCAATTAATTCTGATTCTTCCTTAATTTCCACCAGGTTAAAGAAAAGATGACTTTGAATTGATAAAGATGATTTGTTCTTACACTGCTATGCTTTAGTAATCTCAACTATATTTTAACTTGCCACTAGGGTACTGAATATAAAGAATATTTAGCTCTGTGTGATCCTGAATTATCTTCTCTGAATGTATTTTATTAGAGATGAGTATTTTCACTAATATCCTTCTTTTTAACAGGCTGAATCCTCTGGTCCTGATCACAAAAGAATGCAATATTCAAGAGTTTAATATAAATATGAGATAACATGACATTAAGATGTATTTCATTTGTATGCTTTTGGCTTAGATTATTAACTCTGTTTCTTTTTCAAGGAGTGATTATAAAATAAAAAAATAAAAATAAAAAACAAACACACCAAACCCTGCTCTTTAGATTTATTTCTCAAAAAAATATATTAGTATCTTCTTAATGGCTTCAGTTCCTGGTGTTTAAATCTTGAAGCTATTGTGGATGATAACATATTGCCATAAAATATACAGAATATGCACACAGTTGAGAAATGCAAATTGTTTTCAGGCTTTACAGGAATCTATATGAGGGATAAAATCAAAAAAGTTGTTTACTTCATAGGGAAAACAAAGGAGTATAAAGCAGACATTTTTAAGGTCTTATAGAAGTTTATGCTTCCATTAAAACAAACCTTATCACTACTCACTGCATTACATTTGGGGAGTCTAAGCAGCTTCCCTGTGGTTTTATTTGTTCGCAGAACCTGCTGATGATGGTTTCATGATTAGTGTTAGTGATTACGGAATGTGTAAATGAGATTTGGAAAAGACTTTCGGAGGCAACTAAATCTGCAGTGTCTAACCGATAGTTCACAACTCTCTCCTTGTTCTTGCAGGGCCTGTCTAGGAAGTCTTGTCTTATCATTTTTCACAGAGGGGAGAGGAAAGCAGYTCGACTGCCCCTGAGCATTAGGCCATATGCGGGTTGGGTTTTTAACTGTTGGAGCTCTGGTGTCTACAGTGTAGTTACCCTGGCATAAACACCTCACTGTAAGCAAGTAAGGGCTGAGCTAGCCTGCGTCCCCGCAAGCTGAGCTGAGTAAATGGAAACTGCGTATGCTGTGAATTATATTCATCTCACGTAGCCCTTGCTCTCTCCAAAGCAGAGTCCTGGGCTCCCTCTGTAGCACAAGGAGGGAATTATAGACTTGTAGAATTACATAGGAGCCGATTCGCCTGGCAATAGGGAGGACGAGTTGCCCTCCAGAGCTGCCAGTCTCTTCCCGCAGACAGCCAGGGCAACTGGGGGAGCCCTGAGCCTCCGTGCTCGCTCCGGCTGGCTGTGGTGTGCGGCTGCATCCGCAGGTCCACAGGCCACCTGCACACTGCTGGAATGACTCGGCTGGTGGGTGCCTACCGCACTGCCCCTCACTGTTACCTGTTTGGACTGCCCTGTCTGTGTTTTTTACCTCCTGGAGCTTTTAGTTGCCTTCAGCAGATATGATCTCCCCTAATTTGAAGGAAATGACTGTGGCCAGTTTTGCTTCAGAAACAGTAGTCATGGCTCTCCAAGCAGGAGGGCTTGCTTTTGATGTCCTCCTCCTTTCTTGCTGCCTCCTACTGTTATTTTTCGGATGTGCATGAGCTGTACTGCTACCCAACTAAAGCAACTTAGTGCCTGCACCCCTCCTGTGAGCTGCAGAGCCACCTGGATTGTGCTGGGGTGCTCTCTGGGCCCCYTGGCTTGGCAACGTGGCAGAGCTTTCAGAAGAAAGGATGCCAGGACTCAAATGGGGAGGGAGGCTGAGCCCCCTCTGAGTGGACCCCAGAAGCTAAAATGGGCCCAGCAAGATATATAGAGTGTGTGAACGATGGCATACCCAAGGGTTTCTGTGCTAGCCTAGCTGTCGCTTCATGTACACGGAGTGGATCTTGCCTTGGAAAATGTCTTTTTTTAAAATCCAGATGTCCTTCATTAGCTCATGCTGCTTTGTTCTGAGATGATCCGTCACAYCACATGTAATAAAATAGCAGGATGACCACACACTTACAGCTTTTGCCTTTCAGAGGGTTAATCCACAATGCAGAGAGCAAGTGTGATCCTAGATAGAATCAAAGCAAGTCCCAGGAATAGCTAACAAAAAAATGTTACTACTTCAGGCTTAATGCTTTATGTTTACAAAAAAGTAAGACCAAGAGATAAGTCTTGCTCCGTTGGTCCCTAATTGCTAAAAAATCATTGTCAAAGCATATCCTGAAATACTACAGTAGTTGTCAGCCCTGATGGGCTAAAAAGAACTGAACTATCTTATCTCTATCAAGTGAAAAAGATATTGGAAAATCGGATCATCCACAGATGGGAGATTTGCTGTATAGAGAGCTTATGGGATAAAGAAATATTCATGATTTTTATAAACAAGGATTTGTTCAAAGGCAATTTTACCACTTTTTCTAGGACCAGAAATGGGCAAATGGAGCAGAGCAACTGCTCTCCAGTAAGTGCACTGGTGCACAAAATCAGATTAAYTTAGAAACAGCCAGATAAATATAGAGAGGCCACACAACTCCTTTTAGCTTCCCTTTGTAAAGTGAAGTTTCTGCTGTATTCCAGCTTTAATCGATCTCTTCAGCCCCATCAGTCCTCAGCCAYTTATATTTCAGTACAAACAGGAGAGTCCTCTCTGAAAGAACAGGCTAAAGCTCCTACCATAGACTTCTTTTTTTTTTATTTTTCCCCTGCTTTTTAAGGAGTGCCCAGAAGATTAAACAAGGCAACTTTGGCAGCAATCTGAGAAACAGGCTACTGACACATGCTGTTTGGACAGGTCATGAGTGAGCAGCCACTGAGAGATTACCTGACCTTCATAACCACCCTTGCATTTCTCCTTTCCTGGGATTTTAAATGGACACTCTTGACATTACAGCTGCATGCTCAGAACAAGGAGAGAAAAGGATCTCAGCATGTAAATCTGCTTCCTTCTTTGCAAATCTCTTCYGACCACCTCCTTAGGTGGTGGTTTTATCACTAATTGATGCCTCCTGTCTCRCAGGATTAACCCAAGAGGTTCTTACTGATCATCAGGATATGGGGAAGAGAAGAATCAAGCATTCACACCACTGTTTGGTTAAAATACCCTAACAGCACAGTCCATCCCGAGTATGCAAGAAGTAATCGAGAGCTGCTCACAGGGGACTGCTCCTGCCCTACCGGTGCCAAGCAATGCATTTCTCTCCTCTGAGCCCTTGTTGCTAATTGCAGCCCTGCTCCCTCCCCACTTAGCTCCTTGGGTTGCAGACCTGCTCACGCCTAGCACCACCCATGCACAAAAGAGTATCGGCTCTGTCATGGGCAGCAGGGAGGGATCTCCCTTGGTGTCAGAAGACAGGACAAAGGAAGTGTCCGAAGGATAGTGAGAAATAGAAATGCATAACACCAACTACATGCTGTGCTTCTGCCATGTGCAGATGGTGCTGGAGGTGTCGCAGACACCATGTCTGGCACCCTGCTCCTGCTGGAGGTGGCCATGGATGTGGACATGGGCTCCAACTCTGTCCAGAGCTCCCAGTTCCCCTCAACAACCACTTTGATGTGGAGGTGCAGACATTGGTGGACAAGGCACGCTGCTGCAGGTGCTGGACTGTGAGCGCCAGCCTGTCTACACACTGGAGGTGGTGGTCAAGGACAGTGGCAAACCAATGCACTTGGGCATGACTGTGATGCACTCCTGTGTCTTTGAYGCCAGTAACAACAGCCCCCTCTTCACACAGGGGTTGGTCACAGTGGAGCTGCTGGAGGATGCACTGCCCATCTCCCTGCTGCTTGACCCGGATGCTGTGAAATCAATGCGTTTAAMTATCTGAAGGTAGAGTGTAAAGAGAATGGGGCCACACTCTTTTCAGTGGTGCCAGMGATAGGATGAGAGACAACAGGCACAAACTGAAACACAGAAAAGTCTGTCTGGACATAAGGAGAAACTTCTACCGTGGGAGTGACAGAGCACTGGAATAGATCACTCTGAAAGGTTGTGCAGTCTCCATCCTTGGAGATATTCAAAACTAGTCTGGACAGGGTCCTGGACAACGTACTCTAGGTGACCCTGTTTGAGCAGAGGGGCTGGATTAGRCTGTCTCCAGAGGTCTCTTCTAACCCCAATCAGTCTGTGATTCTGAGTACAGCCTCACTGTGATGGCTGAAGACCTGGGSTTTCCACCACTCAAGACTATCTGCCAGTACACTGTGCTGTGTACTGACTGATGAGAATGACAATGCTCTTTGTAAAGCCCTCCCCCCTACTCCACCCAGGAGGGTGGAGGAACAAAGGAAGTGTCCAAAGTACAATGAGAAATAGAGGTGCTTAACACCAACTATGTGCTGTGCTTCTTCCATGTGCAGATGGTGTTGGAGGTGTCACAGACACCATATCTGGCCGTGGATGAGGACATGGGCTCCAACTCTGTCCAGAGCTCCCAGTTCCCCTCAACAGCCACTTCGACGTGGAGGTCCACCCAGGACAATCTATGCCCAGTAACTGTTGGACTATGAGGTGCTGTGGATGGTGGAGGTTGAAACCTGTGACAATGGGGTGCCTCACTCATGTCAAGGGGGCTATGGATGACTGAATGACAACACGCTGGTGCTCACCTCCATGCTGCTGGCAAATGGCTTTGCTCCTTCTCCTCACAATGAGGATAAGGGGACCCATGTAGGTTGGGCCTCTCCCTGCTGGCCAATGCCTGGCAGGGCCGAGTGAGGGAGGGAGAAGGAAGGCTGACAGGTTGCTGGTCCATCCTGGGCTGGAACAATTCCTGTCAGCTTGCTGTCACTGCAGTGTCTAATAGGCCCAGTGACGCTTGCTGATCCCAGAACAGCAGCCAGGAGTTCTTGTGCCTCCTCAGGTAGGGTTCCTGGGTCCACCTCTGGGTCTCTGGTATGTTTACCTTCTCTACTTTTAGCACCTCTGCCAAGAATTTATTACTGTAACCTCCAAGTTGCASAGTTATTCCACTGAGGAGGCTGTCAGAGCATTTATTCACAGTGAAATTAAAGCAGTAGGAGATCATAGTTATATAAAACTCATAGATGATCTGACCTGTGGGAAAGAATAGAGAGCTGGAATGTAGAAACTCTCTGTTGCTGAGTGCCTCAGTGACAGATTTCCCTGCACTTCAGTTTCTCCACCTATTGTGGAAAAATAGATTTGTTCATTCTGTAGCTCTACTGGTTATAATGCAGCTAAGTGTGACACAGATATGTTTGTGCCATGTTTATGTTTGCTATTAAACTTCTCTTTAATTCTTTCACTTCGGTCTGTTTTTTCRTCTGAAATTCTTGCTGTGCAAAGAATAAGCAAAGACATTTTTCTTCTCAAGTTCTTGTCCCTTTTCATCCTTCATTTCTTTGGCAGTAGGAAAGTTTTGCTGGCAATTTAAGGTAAATAYACTTATTTCTCCAAATTAACAGTTGGAAATATTGTTCTTCATATTCTTGTGCTACCGGAAACAGAAAGTTTTAAAGGTTTCCYATTGGACTCCAGATCAATTGAATGTGAAGGACAGTGAAAGAGGAGATAGTGAATTTAACAATAGCCATCCTGATATCTGTGGAGAAGGGCTGAAGAAGGCACCTTCAGAGATGACAGAAAACMAGCTTAGTAAGTATGAAAATACCATCTCAGTGCAACACTTGCATGAAGGCGACTAACTGAAGTAAACCCTACTATTCTGCTTTCTAAAGCACCTGACATGAACAAAGGCAGGAAAAGACTGAAAACTGTGAGGCGTCTGAACACCCTAGTMACCAGTGACCCTGAGTCAGCAATGAAACATCTCGGTGATGTTACACAGGCACGATATCATCCAGAAGGCTGTGTCCTGAGTGCCACGCTAAAAACTAAAATCCAAAGTGACCTGGAGAGAGGCCTGAAAGTTATGAGAAAGTACTGAGCATTGTTTTTTAAAGATCCCTTGAAGTTAAGTAGTAGAAAATACAGATAGTAAAATCACTGAGCACTCCTAAAATATTTGGTCATGCATGTTGCAAAGTGCCTGTCATGTGTGTGCACTGTGAAAAAAGAAATGAGATATTTGAGGAACTGAACTGCTGAGTATTGACTCACTTGTATATTAAATTGGTAACTTGTTTATTACAGCTCATTTTGTAGAGGTGTTTGTAGGATTCTAGCATTATTTCCTGCAAAATCAGCACAAAGAAATGTTGATATGCTTGTTTGCCTATGTAATAGACATTTTTTTGGTAGAGTAAGCACACCTAAAATCTTCCTACCATAAGTGTGATATTGTTGATCCAAATAGAATGTTGCTAAAATCAGCCATTGTGATAAGAATACATTATCTGTTGTTTCGTAAAATATACCAGATTGCCGCATTCTAGAAAAGTACCTCATACTAATTTGAATGGCTTTAAAATATTGCTTCTCTTCCAGGTACCAAAGCCTCAGCAGAGGAAAGAACATATAAAGATGCAGAGAGCTATCGCAGTTTTTATGCTCAACAGCTGAAAACAAGCAAAACACTTCCACTGCATTACAGAAACGCKTATATGATTGCATATTGTACTATGACAATTTATCAGCCTATACCTCAGTTTGGAAAGTCTAATTTTCATTCCCAGCAGCCAAAGCTGAAAGAAKGTTATTAGCAAGTGAATACGCTTAAAACTGAAAGGCTGTAGAATGTATATGAAAGGGTTTTAAATCATGGGCAGACTAACCCAGGAACCAAACGGTCTATCAAGACAGCATAAAGGATTAAATCACCCTTCACAGAACACTTTACCCCCAAGTGCCTCTGAAGTAGCAACATTGTTCTGAAAGAGCAATGAAAAAGTATCATAGAGTATCATAAAAATGTACTGTGTACTTCTGTCCATGTTTATGTGAAAATGTTGCCAACCGAGATATGTAAATAAAATCCCAGCAAAATCAAATGATAGTTTAAATTACGGCAAAAACAATCAGTGTCTAGAAAAATCATCTTTTAAGTTTCTCCTCTGTACGTTACCAAATAACCTTACTGCTGCTAGGAATTAAAAAATAAAGGAACTCAAGTTGCATCTTTAGACTGAAATTATCACATATGTAAATAAATTATCACATATGTAATAAAAAGAATAGATCTAGACATATATTTACAATTAAAAATGTCCTGTGTTTATTCTGTTTCTTACAAACCACTTATTGTCTGATTTATTGGATGGATGATATATWTTTTGGTTTAAATTGACATAAAATTGGCCTTAGGTTTGAATCTGAAACAGCACAGGTAGACTTTTATGCCCACCTGGCTAGATGAGTTCAGTACTTTCATATGAGTAAGGGCTCCTGCATTATGACTCTCAGAAAATCACAAAAATAGCTGTGCTGAAGAGGTGAGGAATGTAAGTTATTAAAGAGACTGCACTTACACAGAAACAGAAAGAGCTRTTCCTCCTCAATACTTCTTCTGTTGAAAAATAGGAAATTTGTACACGACACTGCATTTAGATCTAATTTCCAAAGTACGTCTTTAATACTTCTATGATAATTTAGAACAAAAATGTTCAATTAAATGATATATACTTGAGAGATTATTACACAGGAGTAAAGGAGAAAGATGATGAAGCTTTATTGGCCTTGGAGCTCCCCATGATAGCAATATTAAATCTTGAGAAGACACCCGCTGAACTTGGGTGAAGAGAGACCATTGAAGGAAGGTGGATAAAAGGAATAATTCAAAAGGAGAAGTTCTACCTCAAAATGTTTGCTCTCTGAAAATGCTGAAGCACTAACTGAGCATCTATTTGTAGTCCTTTCAAATAATGTTAACTCCATTTTTAAAGAGAAGTAAAATTTGAGAGATGTTRAATATAGATTCTAGTTAAAGAAGATTAATTGAAATTGGCTACTTGGCAACAAACTGCTCTTATTATAGCAGCTGACCCATGYGAAGATAGTATGAGCATAGGCTTGAACATTCCATCAGTCCATACATGCTAAGTAAAAAAAGAATAGAGCAAAGATTTTCTTTTTGGAAATGCACATATTCTTCATTTAGCTTCCTGGATCATTTTATAAGGAATTATTTTTCATAGCAGAAGGACATAATTCAAACACCTCACAACACTAAAAATGAGAAAAATATCCAAAGTACAATATAAACGGTCCACGATCTGGGACCAGTAAGTTGTCTTAGCGGATGAGTTAAGACACTGTTTATGCACTGCTTGGATAGCTCAAAGTAGTCCAGGAGGTATCTACATTTTGGCTGCATATTCTTCTAAACTATTTTATTATATAGCTTTTGGTTACGTTATGTGTAYTTAATAGAGGCAGTTTAGATTTGTTCATTTGAAAACTGAGATGATTCTTGAATTAAAGCCATGGACTTTTTTAAAAAAGTTTTTGATCTGCTTTCAGCTGTGTATATATGAACCCTCTTTGCCAGATTACCTGAATGTTAGCACTCTGTATGGAACACCTGAGACCAGGGCAAAGATAATTGGACTTGGTTGATAGGCACATCCTACCACAGTGTCAGTATTAAATAGTAAGACCTGATTGTAAGAGGTGACAGCCAAATTTATTAAAGGAAACCAGCTTACCTGAATAAGTCAGTCTGTACAATATGGTAGATTAGTTGCTACTTTGGTTGCAGCTGCAACRTCCCAGCTGAGACATTCATTCAGCTGAGAGAAGGGTGGGACGAATAACTAGGATTAAGAGCCACTAGAATCATCCCAAGGGAAACAGTTGTCACTTTAGGACAGAACCCTTGGCTTCTTTGAAGCATATATATAATATTTACTTTAGGTTGCTATAGTAATACTTCTTAGCTACAATTCAGACACCAAAGGTAATAAGTAAGGCTGGCAATTTCCATGTACAGCCAATGACAAGAAGTTAGATCCTCCAAGGGGCAATTCAGAGCATACAAGTTAGATACTAAAGYAGCTGAAAATGGATGATGTAGTTACCTCCTTCTGTGTCTCGTTTTCTTTATTYATTGAGGGGGAATAACAGTATTTCTTTACTTCTCCTGTCTCCTCCTCCCCAACTCCTTTCCTTACAAATCAATTGTTTTTTCAGGTATGGCTTCCTCCAAAGGCACAAAGGTAATTTAAAATCCTGCATTTCCCATAAGCACTCTATGTTCTAGGAACCAACACATCCTGTGAGCAATGTATGCTGTGAATGAATACTGCACTTAGTATTCATATCCTTATATATTTCACTATCACTCACATGGAATTGAAAATAGTTTTCCATTGCCTATTGTGGTATTGATCTGCCAGTTGTCCTGTTTGACTTCTGAYGATTGAACTGAATTGAACTGGTGTCTTTTGAGGAAGAGAATATTTCTGAGGTATGTTGACCATGCACACATACCACAAAGACCCAAAAGATCCACTCCATAAAGTCCACATCATTGAGCTCAGCATAAAGGTAGAGGAATCCATTCTTAACCAACCTAACCAGTGCACATGGGCTTGGAGTTGCTGTGCTAGATACTATAGCAACAGGCTCTACAATAAAAGCTATGAATCAGCTGCTGCCTAGCCTGTCAGTTGCTTTGAATACAAGGCACTAATTGCTAAATGTCTGTGCCTTCACCATATGCTCACGGGCTCATTAACCTCAGTGGAATAGGAAACTCATTAGCAGGCTTGTCTATGGATTAACCATTCAGTGCTGATGGAGACCTACATTTGCCTAGGGTAGGTAACATTAACTCCATGCCTCCTCGTCAGTCTTACGTTTTAGGAAGCCAAAGGATCTTTAGAAATACATTTCTTCACTCTTTCTCCTATCAAAGCTCATCCAGATTTCAAGAGGGCTTTGCTGTGGTGTAATTAGTGTGTAGAAGCTGGGATCAAAGTGATTTTTCTGCTAAAATAGATCAATGATGCAAATTGTGATTCTGATTAGTTTTGCTTTTATGTGTCATCTGCCTTAAATTTGGCTGAAATTCCAATGACAGTCTAGGAATGTGTCTGAGTGCTCTTTTATTGCTGCCATTTTTCAGATCAGGAGTTAGGTTCTGGCAAGTTTGCTCTGAACTGACCCTGAGACATCTCTGTTTTTCAGACACTTATATAAAAAAAAAATGAATATTTAAAATATTTCATAAATATATCAAAATATTTATTTATATAATAAAAATGAAGGCAAGACTGAAAAGAAACTCAGACCACTTGTTTCAAAATCATGGCCCTAACTTTACTTCATCATTTGTACTAGATCACTGCCTGTCTGGGTCCTTGTCCTTCCATAGCCTCAGAGAAGAATCAAGAGCAGTATGCTTCTCAAAGGTAAGATATACTGGTCTTTTTTTTTTTTTTTTTTTTTTTTTCAGATGTGGGCCTAAGACTGAAGCCCCTTTTTAACCATTGAACTTGATAACAAGTCTGAGAATGACCCAGAAGTGGTCAACTCATTAGATAAAAGAGGACTGGTTGTTAAATTAGAAAAATAAAATTGTCAGATTCTTATTACTTGATGCAAGCGACCAGTAAAATAAGCATTAAAAGCATTAAAATAAAACTTGTATAAACTGATATATATATTTGGTTTTTATAAAGAACTCTTTTGGTTCGATGTAATTATTACTGTCTTTACTCTCGCTTTGCACAGCGTAAGGCAGGGAAGGGTCAAGCTCAACAACCAATGTAAATTYAGATTCATTATCCCATTTAAGTAGAGGAGAAACTCTACCTGAGGTACCAAATTTGTGCCTACATTTTGGCCGCTTCGCAAATAAATTTTCCTAAGTTCTGTGGCTCATGGAAGAAAGTAGATGTCTTTGTGAAGCTTCAGATACAGAAAGATCTTGTCTGCTTGACTTTGGATACCTCAGTCTGTCAGGCGGTAGTCCTTCAAAGGTACCTACCAGTTTCTAGTAACCATACGGGGAATTTGTGTGTTTTAGGAGCACTGCCTCACTAAGCACCTGGAGATTAGGTGCAAATAAGATGTTTAAATTAAGCAGATTATCTCTCATCAGATCATTATCTGCCCGCAGTCATCTTTTGGGACATCTGGATAACTCAAACAGAAACCATGGGAGTCCGCAGTTGGGTTCTGTTTTAAAACTAAATGTATCCTTATGTAACATATTCCACTGCACTTTTTCACACTGTGTTAATCATACGAATAAATCCAGCATAAGCAATACATGCAGATTCCTGCCAATGATGTAACAGCAAATGATACCTGCTTCAGATACTTGTCCTGAGAGATTTAAGATGGATATCTMTATGTCCAAAGGGAAACTATTTAGAGAAAAATCTGAAATCTGTACTGACTTGTGGGAGGAAGACCTTGGCTACATCTTTACTGGTAAATTAGATGGTGGTAAGGCATTTTCCTTGGCATGGCACTTACTGTCAGAGCTGGTCCTGCTAGGGTTTTGTCCCAGGCCTAGCAGCAGGCTCTTGGAGAAGTCCTGGCGATGCTTCAGGAATTAACATAGGCTAAAATCATTTCCAAGAGGCATGTTGCATGTGACTGCCTGTTTTAGAGAGTAAGAGAGCTTAACTCTGTGTGGATATAAGCTTTTTCAAACCAGTTGGCCTCAGTGCAGGAGATCAGTCCCAGGCATTTTAAATTACTGGAGTAGAGAGAGGATATTAATGACCACAAGTTTAAATCACCACTATCYCTGAAACAATGGCCTGCTTCACTGCAAAGAACTGTCCTGATCCCAAAGAGATCCACACGCTTTTGCCACACGTACAGATTCAGAAGCCTTCAGCTTTAACTCTTGGTAGGTTGGTATACCTGTATTTATACATTGGTAAACTAATAGGGCATCTGCTATAAGGTTCCCTGATTYTATCTTGAAATCTGATTTCCGTGCTTATTTGAGTGGAAATTTTCAGTAAAGAAAACACAGGCTAACCAAAGCCAAAGGTAGAAGTTTTGAAAGGAACAATAAGTAGTATATTTTTCAAATTTAATGTTACTCACAAACAGAACCATCACTTTTGACTAACAGTGAGCCAGTTCTCTTGTTACCAATTCTGGATGACACCAAAGGCAGTTATATATTTCTTACAGTAGGATATTTGTTTAGACATAGCCAGTAGGGAAGCTAATGAGTAGCTTCTTTCTCATTCTTGCACAAACGTACATATAGGTGAGATTGCTTGTGAATATCAACCTCATTCAGCAAGATATAAGCAACCTCATATCTTAAGAAATGACTCTGAAGTATTCCCAAAAGTGTGAAATAYGACTGTGCTCTATCCTTTCAGAAAGCTAGCTTCTGTTAAGTCACTGATTTTTCTCAGTCCTTTGAGTGATGGCTGGAGAGGTTTTGCCATGTAGTAATTAGCCAAGGAAGAAGCAAATCACTTCTAAAGCTAGCCCATACATGCATTTGCTATTTGTGATATGCATGAAAATTAATTACAGTTTGAATTTACTCAACACAAAGAGAAGCTAGTGAATCACAATTTGCAGTTCATTGAATAAATGTCAGTTATTGATTTCTGTGGTTGAGTACTAGTGAGGTAATGCCATGTTTGCTACTCATTAGAGGTGGCACAGTACAATATATCATAAAATGTAATTAGGGGAACATCAATCATTTAAAATATGCAGTAAAGATTAAATATATAGCTATGCACGGAGAAATGAAAGGGCTCATTAACAACACAGTGTAATATGACAGCAAGACAGAGCTTGATTTTTCAAAAAAGGAATCTTCCAGTGTGTTGAAGATCATGACAGGCCTCTTCTTCATATTTTAATTAAAGTTTTAATCTGATTTTGCTTCTGCTGCTAGAACAGATGAACTTTCATGCATGCCATTTTGTCAAAAACATTTATGGTGATACTCGTTAACTGTTGATTAGTAGAACTTCTCATTAAGGTGCTTTTAAGACTGGGCAAATGTGTTTTTGAATGGGGCACTCAGTTTATCTTTGCTGAGTTCTGAAACGCAGTTATTTGATCACAACTTACTCCAACATGTTTTCATGATTTTTTTGATATATCAGTTGTGTGGAGAGACAGTGAGTTAGGACAGTGAGAAGCAGGGAGGAGGGATAAATCAAGGCTTTACCTTGCTTTAAGTGAACTCCCTCAAGGTGCTAGTGGGAAAAGAGCAGAGGAAAAGCTAAGATCCTCACACTCTCCATATTCTTTTCCTTCAATTTCTTTAGCAATGCAAGTAAAATTTCAGTAAGGGTGGTTCTTGTAGCTCTACAAAGCATGATTCTAGTCTGTGAGCTGTTAGAAGCACTTGAAAAGCTGAAGGCCTGTAGAGAAAGCTAATTTTAGCTTCCTATGCAGTGGAGGGATCCAATTCTTGTGAATGGTGTGAAAATGATCTCTTTACCCCTGCCTGCAGAGTCCCTCRTCTGTTCTGTCCTAGGCTGTATTCTTTTATCTGGGCTGCCAGACTGAAGCAACAGCTGAGAAGAGAAGTCTCCTAGGAGGAGAAACACTACCAAATACCTTTGTTAATTCTGTGACTTGAAAAGGTTTAAAAATTTCCTTACCTGAGGGAGCACTGGATTTTATAAGTAATCTGGTTTTAGAAGTGTGGCTGTGTGAGAAAGGGCCTCATTATACCATGTGCTGAATGGGAGGCAAAAATCCTAACAGAGCCTGCCTGTCCTTTTAATGGTTATTAGGTATTCTGATCCTGACTGTTATCCTTAGATGAAGTAAGCTATACTAACATTTTCATTCRCATTGAAATTTTTAGTTCCCAGATATCCTTACTTGCTCTCTCCCTTTCTACTTTTAAGGAAAAAAAATTATCTTTCTAAAATATAACAGCTAATATGTGGATTCTAGACACAAATATACCCTTTCACTTTTTCTCTGTTTTCTTTTCYGTCTTTCAGGGCTACATCTGTGTGGTCTGCTCATTGTTACTCATTATTACAAAAAAGTTCCTTAAAAAGGCTTAGTCAATGCCCTCATCTCTCAACAGCTAGCCTAGGTTTTTCACTCAGTTAAAATTTAAAGCCAGCAAAAGCATTCTGGCCCTCTGTGAACACTTGTACTGGTGTCAGGCCTTGATTCCTGGCCTTTCCAAGAGTACTTTGTGGATATAAAAGTAGTCAGGACTTCAGTTTTAGGTCACTTCATCTCTAGATCATTTTTTATGCACAGGAAATTCAGTCCCAGAAGCTACATCTGCAGAAAAATACCAATCYGCCTCATCTTCCYCCACCCTCTTAAATGAGCCATCCTYCCACCTCTTCTGTATCAGGATTTCCAGAACTCCACTGATGCCCGTAAGTCTGAAAAGAAGAGGGTATCAAACTGGGAAGCAAGCAGGGCTGTACATTGTCAACTGTAGACTGTAGAAGACTACAGAGTGTAGGACTGTAGACATGTAACGCTGTCACTCCATTTTCATCCCAAGCAGCACCAGTGAGAGATGGTCTTTAGAATAAGTCCTAGAGTCCCTTTGAATATATCAGCTGGATTTTTTGACTTTAGAGCTTATGGCTATAGATCTATTGATGAGATCTTTGCAGAAGCTTACACACTTGGAAAGCATGTAGACACCTACAAGCAGGACACATGGGCTAGATTCACTTGCCCACACACAGGTGTGTAATGCTACTTCACACAGCTTAGGCATCCTAAGGCTCCCAGCTGCCACTCCAGAAGGATATGGGTCTCTTGTACCTCCTGTGTAGTGTCTGCCAGCTCCATATGCAGGCCCTCTAAATTGGTATAAGATGCCAATGTGCAAGCAATTGAATCAAGCTCCTAAAGTTACAGGTAAGCTAAATCCTGTCCAGGTTTCTACTGTGTTGACATCTCCATGTGAGCTAATCACTTTAGGTACCAATCCTAGTCACAAGAGAGAGTCATCTGGCCACTTTTAGATGTCTACCTGAGATGAGGCAAAACTTGGAAAAGATTAATCACACCCCAGCAGTGCCTGTTTCTCACCACTGACTGTATATGGTACACAGATGACTGGCTTAAATGCATAGAGCTTGCACAGTGCACACCTACTTTCAATAAGGGGAACCCCATACTAAGTGYTTACAAGTAAATATCGACTCTTTTTCTCTCTCTTCCCCCTCCTTCCCTTTTCAGAGCCACCATCAGAGATGAGGCAAATAAAGAGACATAGTATTTGCACTGATCACTACCTACTCTGTTTCTCACAGAAAGAGAATGAACGCTTTTCTTAAAAGCATGTCCACTTAGACATAATCTTTGTGTCGGTGTGTAGGAAGAACATATGTATTTAAGTTTCATTTTTAGATGTTACCACAGAATCTCAAAAATAGTGCATTAGTAACTTTCATACACAATTTTCATCCCACTTTYGACAGGTAAATAGTATTAAGCAAAGAAGCTTTTTGAAAAAAATTCTCAACAGTTTGTTTCACTGATATTTGAGTCTTGAAAAATCTACTTTCTGCACCTTCACAATATATATCCAGACTACTCTGAAGCAGAAAAAAATGTCTTTTATCTGCAGTTTATTCTGTCTCTTGTAGCTCATCCTCTTCCTGATGTCTGTGTCTTTTAACCTTTGAGATATTTCCTCAAATACATACAGAAATGCCAAAGAGCTGTAGATACAAAAGATTTTTGAGTTAGATCCACATATGGAGCTTGACCTGGATTCAAAASGTACTTCTGTGTCTTCAGTGGAATCAAGGTGTCTTACTTTAAAATTGCAGTTCTTTAAATTCTTTCTCAAGTGCTTACCAACTTGGAAGAACCTAAACTACATAGGCATCTTGGTGTTTGATGTCAGCAAGCCAAGGAGCTTGCTCAGAACTGYTGCAGTCTTGGTTGAACAGATGAGTTTTTCTTTTGTATTTCTTTATTTCTGATCGGAGCTTAATCCTGTGGCGTTTGTGAAGTGCCTTAACTGAAGCCACAGAGTGAAGGACTGGATGCCAGTGGATTCAGTGGTTCCTCTTCTAGGAAGACATAAAATCCACRTGCCCCACTAACCAGGAAAATGGTCTGTTTTACTGATGGGACTAGTTTTAAAGATTTCTGTTGAAACTGTTCTTTTTTATCAAAAATATACATTTATTAATAGCTAAAAGTGGAGAAGAGTTAGGTTCTCTAGCCTAAGGGTCATAGTTCTTAGGAGTAAGATCTGATGATTTTTGTTTTGAATAAAAGAGGACATGACTTTTGTGTAGGATTACTTGAAGACAAAGATGTCTGGCATATTCACGCAACACAAAGTGGGGGTGAGAAATGAAGCCAATACCACTGTTTTAGAACACAGRGTAGAGGGTCAGATTTTGCAAGCCAGTGAGGGACTTTGGCTGTTATTGAGGCCTCTGTCTACTTTTGTTGTAGCATTGTGATTGTGTATATTTATAGGGCTATCATTTGAGAAGGGAAGCTAAAGAAATCTCCTTATCTTGTGTGTAAACTAGAATTAAATTAGCATCCTAGTGACCCTTGTTGGAACACTAGCTCTATCCTGAGACTACAAAATGAAACATTTTTCCTTACTTTTATTCTGAGCCCATTTTTATCAAATTTCCTGGAGTATTTGAGGCTTAGACAGCAGACAACATTTTAAACAAGAATTTTCAAGTTGAACAGTCATAAGTCACTAGAAAGTGTTGTGCAAGCAAAATAGAAAATGCTGTAAGCTCTGCTTGTAATATAGCTATAATAATATTTTATATGCATGTATAATGTACATCTGTGGTGCACCAGTCAATAATGGGGCAGGAAGAACTGAGTAAATTGATTGCCTATCTGAATTTGGGCCCAAGACAGTAATTGCACAATTAATGTGAATTGCACAGCTTTAGCTGAAAACTTACAAGCCTCATCTACTTAGCAATATACATTTAAATAACATTTCAGAATTCCAGGGAGACACTACAGTGTATGAATAAAATAGCATTAATCCATGTCTAGTTGAGTTGAAAGCATAAACCAGAATATATTAATTTATTTAAAGCAATTCACAAATGTGCCCCAGTGATTCCTTACAAAGTTAGCCATGTAGAGAACCTTTGTTAGCTTCTTTTTTATCTTTATTTTCAAATAAAAGGAACAATTAAAGAAAACATTTAGCAAAGTACAGAAGAAAATACAAGGTAAAAAAGACTGTGAGTCAGCCAGTCTTTCTATATCATTCAACAGGCAGCAGACAGAATTTGGCAGCAGGCCATCTTTCTCCATAGGTGAAGGCAATAGTCTGAGCTCCACTGAACAATGACTTTTCCTAATTCATCAAAATTACAGTGACAACTCCACTAAATAACTTTCCCTTGGAAGCGTGTGGAAGCTTCAAATGTGTTATTAGCTCTCACAGTTGTTCATTTGGTGAGGTAGTCTACTGGTTACATATCAAGCTGCGGCAGAGTGAACATGAATACAGTTGGTCATGGACTTGAAAGAGATTTTTAAATACATTGACTGACTTTTGGAAGGCTTGACATTCTTAAATTCTACTTTCTGTATTTGCAAGTAGAAAAAAAAGCATTTTTTCTTGTAATATACATAGAAACAAAAAAAGGGAAAGGTGTCAAAGAAACAAGATTATGCAAAGTGCAAGCTTAAATTCGATCTAAGGCCAAGATTTAAGAATATGCCTATATCATAAAATCATAGGATCACAGGGTCATTTCAGATTGGGAAGGACTTCATGAGGCTCTAGTCTAACCTCCTGCTCCAAGCAGAGTCAGCTTGGATTAGGTTGCTGAGGGTCAGGTTCATCTGGATCTTGAAAACCAAATAAAGACTGTGCTCTCTGGGCAACTGTTTCACTGTTGAACTGCCCTCATGAAACAGAAAAAGTTTCTCCTTATACCCACTCTGAACTTCTTGTTTCACCATATGCATGCTATCTTGCATCCTGTCCCCCTGAACTACTGTGAAGAGCCTGATTCTGCTTTCTTGATGACCTCCCTGAAGGTGCTCACAGGGAAGTACTCCAGCCAATGACCATCATGGCAACCCATACTGAACTAGCTCTGGTTTGTCAATGTCTTTCTTGTATTGGGGACCCTAAACTGGATACAATATCTAGATGTGGTCTGATGAATGCTGAGTAAAGGGGGGATAATCAAGTCCCTTGATCTACTGACTGTGCTCCTGTAAATACAGCCCAGGAGGGTGTTATCTTTCTTTGCTGCAGACCATGCTGATGGCTCACATTCTCGCTGTCTACCAAGAACTCCAGGTCTTTTGCAGCACAGATAGGGACCAGTGATGAAGTCCAGATTATCTAATTTCTTATTTACTAGCTAAAAAGAGATCAATTGCATATGCTGACTTGCTTTAAAATGTCCAGCATTGTCCTGTGTTTGATTGGAGAAACTGAGAATGAGATAATTTGATAGGAATTWGGCAAACTGTTGTAAGAATAGCACGATTCACCTCAGGTAACATTAGCTACCTTACAGTTTAGTGTTTAATTTAAGCTAATCACACAGATTCCTTCTATGGACAGGGGARATACTTCAGGAGAATGGTACGTAAATGTTGAATGCAGATTAGATGAATCTTCCCAGCTCTCCAGCTGATGAAACMTAGGCATCTATCTGAAACTTGCTGCCAACTTCTAGATAACCAGTCAGGTGAGACAAGTCCCGCCTTTGATATTAACTTAAAGAGTGCATGGCGCCTTTCTGTATCAGCCTATTTGGATGGAAAGGAATTAGATGAAGTAACAAATATAAGAAAATAATTGACATTGACATCTACAATATTTTTTCAGTTTCTRATAACTAAACATCTTCTTCCTCACATTTTTAATGTTAGAGTCTGTTGTTTTACTGGGTATTAATTTGATAATTATATTCTTATAATGATTAGATATTCACCCATTGTATTCAGATTTGATTGCCATATTTCRTTTAATAATATTCTAATGTAAGAGTAGAGCAAAGAATAAGCAGGCAACGCCCTTTTAAGAGGGCAGAATGTCAGACCAAATGGACAGATACTATTTTCTTTGTTGTTAGTTTTTAAAATAGGAAGAGGAGATGAGAAACAAAGTCTTGCAATTGCAGTCTACAGTCCCCCTCCTGCTGTATCCCTTAGAATAAATTTAATCCTAGACATACAATCTTCAAGCGTGATAAAATATTCTGTAGTGACTGGAAATAGTAATCTACATACTTATTCCATTTTTAAGACACTAGTGCAAGAGAATACTTCATCTGAGTTGGAACCTAAGATAGAAGCTTACAAGCTTACTTTTATCATCTGTCATATTTGCCAAGTCCCATACTGAAAAGTGAACAGCTTCCGCTGTTAGMAGGTGGACCACAGAGTGTCAGATGCAGAAAGGGGTTTGGTTTTCCCATTGATATGTTGCAATCTGAGCTCAAAGAC
>NW_028186423.1:2077842-2218342 GCF_003343005.1 Rhea americana
TCTTTCCTGTCTCTCAGCAATTGCCAACAACATATTGCTTCATTTAAACTAAATGAGAGGTTGCTATGTCAGTATTACTAGACTCAAAAATTAAAAAGAATAGTTCACATGTCAGACCTCAAAACCCACAAAAATTCTTTAAGAAAAAAAGTCTTACATTGTAGGTCTGACTTTGGATATTTCGTTCCTCCTTCCTGCAAGTAGAGTATGTCAGAGAAAGGACGTCATTCARTCTTCTAAATTTCTGGAACAAAGTGAATCTGGAGTCTTTAGAAGTGTTCTTGTTTAATGCYGCAGGGTTTCCAGCTTCAAATTAGAGTTCTGTTACTACCTCACACATATTCACACCTTCTATCTGTGCTACTTCAGTCCTCACAACCTCTGCAAGACTATTTCTCATTTCTTGCTGTTCTAAAAACTAACAAAAAATAGTATCTGTCCATTCAGTTTGACATTCTGCCCTCTTAAAAGGAAGCTGCCTGTTTCAGACCCCACATCCTGACAAGCAACTATATGATCTGGTACCATCTTAGTTCTGCCCCTCTAGGGAAGACCCTGCCCTACCTTAAAATAGGTAGATAAAATGGGTTAGATCAATCTCATCCTCTAAATAAAACTTCCTTTTCTTTGTCTAAAAAGGGAGCCCAGGGGGACAGGCTCAGATGAAGAGGTCTATATTGAAGAACTCTAAAGTTAAGTGATATGAATCCCACATTAGCAACTTCCAGGGCTTCTCAGTTGTCGTCTTCCTCTGTTTTGGCATTGCAAGAAGAGGGAAGGAAYATTTTTCATGGGGGAGGTGAGAGGAAGAAATAATAAAAATTTTGTGATGCGTCCTCTGAAGAGAAGTGTAAGACTTGGTAAGACAGACTTCTGAATTGATGCAAGAATAATGATTGGCTCTTTTGAAACCAGAGGCAAATGGAAAATACACATAGGAGCCTGGAGGTTGGACTTSTTGAGAGCAGAGCACTTCATGATTTGTCTGGAAGTGCTAAATTACAAAGAGTTGATAGAATCAGCCTAAAGGAACCAGGAAATTACCATATCTGGAGAAATACTCCAAGTCTTGAAGCATGATTGGTAAAGAGAAGAAGTGAAACGTTCTCACCTACCAAAAGTTAGCTTTGATGGCTGCAGGAGGAAGGCACGTTGACGTTCTTTTTTATTTTTATAAAAAATATTTTCTTTCTCATTATCCATCTAAATGGCTCTTTTGGAGAGGTTTTATTTTTTCATAACTCTACATGTGCCTTTCATTCACAGATCCACAAACACAGGTACGCTGATGGGCAAGCTCTGGTTCTCTCACCTTATGCCTGGGATAATAGATCATAATGGTCAGTGATTAGCAATATAAATCTTGAGAAACTCAAGAATGG
Organism: Rhea americana; assembly: GCF_003343005.1. Lineage (NCBI taxonomy): Eukaryota > Metazoa > Chordata > Aves > Rheiformes > Rheidae > Rhea > Rhea americana. The sequence goes on from NW_028186423.1 coordinate 2,079,225, forward strand.
ATTCCTGGACTCTCATGTCCCTTTTTTTGCAGCAGCAATTAGTTAGATAAATAGATATGCTCATGTTTGAGAGGCATGACAGAAATCATTTAAGAGTATTACAATTATTTATTGGACAGGCAAGGATGAGATGTGAAACTGATGGTTCTCAGCCATGCTGAAAATGCCAGAGCAGTCAAGTCTCCATGAAAATCCTGTACAGCTGCTCTTTGAGGCCTGCCTCTCATGCAYGCAATTATTTATGTTTTTGTTAAAAATAACTGGGAAATTTACAAACATGGCTCCCAACATGAACCTGACAGGTACTCTCAACAGCTGAGAAGGAATGTAAAAGAGCATCTCCCCAAATCCCTAAATTGTGTGAAATTCGAGTGCTGAGGAGAAAATCAGGAGCCTAATGATTAAATGGAGAGAGCTGTCATTGCTGCATTATATTAAAATAACTTGCCTCAAGCAAACTGCACAGTATTTCTTCCTTTAAATCTGTCACTTTTCAGGAGCCTGTTACTCCAGCTGGCTGCATCAGTAGCTTTGGAGCTATGGAAGTTTTACAGTGAAGAGGGCACTTAAAGAAAGACTCTTCAGGAACAGTAGGAGACTCATTAACCACTGAAAGGCCACTGCAATGTGCAGTCATATTTTCCTATGGTTTAATGACACTCAGCACAATCAGAAACTTAAAGCAGAAATGATTCTCAATTGCATTTTTAAGCCATAGCTAGGCTCCAGGCAAAATAAAACTTATTTATTTATGGATTATGGTCATTAATAAACTGAACAGAGACTTAAACTGCCTCAAGCCCAAGAATATTTAATGATGTCCAAACCAGATAACTATTAAAGCTAAGCTGTGAACAGTAGCACGATGGACTTGGTCTGAATGAGCAGGAGATGGAAGAGATATAGCATGTCAATGGTAAAGTCCCTGTCACTTGGAGAATGAACAGAAATTTCTCATTATAAAGACTGCTCTTTCCTTATACCCTTTGTCTCTCTGAARCAGACTCCTGTGTCCTCCAATAGATCTCCATTAAGTTTATGTTTTTTTCTTGAAGTTATAGGCATATTCTCTGCTACTTGACCTCTGGGATTTAACTCCACAAAGGGCAGCTGTAACACATCTCTGTGAGAAGTGATTTTCCTGTCCCACGAATTTTTGTGCTTTAAAAACCGAACAGAACTGCCTTTCCTTTCCACAATGATTTTTTTGTAGGTTTTTCACATCCCAGTTGTGTGACTGAACAATGAAGCTATTGGGTGATTTGGAGATAAAAAAAATTGTACTTTTTTTTTCTTTTTTTCTAGGTGTGTGATATGTGTTTCCCTTCCTTTTCTTGTTTCTCCAAAGAAAGTGGTCCCCAAAATTGTAAAAATATTTAACTTTTTTGGTAGACTAGAGAAGCTGATTCAGTTGCCAAGTTAATTTGGGGACAAAGAGGATTTAGATTCAAGGCTCTCATCCAYTGACTATTCAGTCTCTGTTATACAGAATAGAAAGAAAAGACAGGCACCCGCTGTGCAGACTCTACTTTTCCAGAGATTTCTAGTATTTCATCCGCAGAAATAGACTTTCTCTTGACATTAGTGGTGTACCTCTGCCCTCTTGCTCATGCTTTCTGTTGACTTGGAGGGTGTACGAAGAACCTGTCTCTCCTTCCAAGCGCGTAGATTCCCTCACAGCCTGGAGCTGGGTGAATGGCTGTGAAAACTGTGCAGGTGAAATTTAGTCAGTGTTGAAATAATTTGTGTGCATTTTGAGGGCATTTACAAGCTTTATGTGTATTTGCGCTAGTGTAAATGTTTGTTGCATGGATAGGCATGTCATATCCATTTAAATAGCTCTTCTTTTGGAGGCAACTGTGAAATTAAGTACCCTTAGTTAGAGTTCACCGGTCTGATGAGGAAAGGGCTAGATGAGGTATGTGCAGGAAAAGGGAACGTGRAATGGGAAAGAAGGGGAAAAGCTGGGGAAGAAGCAGCACTGAAATGTTAAGTTTGTATGGCAATGACTAAAGCTTGTGCAAGCTTTATCAAGGGGTAACAGGACAAGGAACTAAGGGACTGGGTAGGAAGATCTGTGACTTTATCTTCCGGCTTGTAACAGAGACAAGCTGAAGGCTTTGATGGAGATGCTATTCTCTTTTATTATGGCCTCCACAGTGAGGAAGTGCATAGGTCAAGATGGGAGAGTAAGGCAGGTCCTAGCCATAGGCCAGCTGCTCTTCTTTCTGGAAACTCTTGTACTCTTCCTACAATCTGATGATAAAAGATGGCCTGTGAGTCTGGAAAGGGTAAAGCAGGAAAAGTAATTATTGAGGGTATGGTGAAGGCTGTTTTTTCTGCCTTCTGCGAGAGTCCCTACTTCTTCTAAGATTCCTTTTCTCCTGTTGCCAGGATCTAGCTGGTCTCTCCTTCTTTTATGCTGCCATTGGGGGACGTTGATTTATGACCCTTCAAAAGCCCATGAGTTACCTCATAGAAACAGTGAAGGAAGAGGTGCAAGAAGATGTGTGAGATACCAGCTCACAAGAATGGAGGTTACAGGATGTATTTAAGAATTTTAATYTTTTTTAACATCAGTGTTTATATACAAAAAAAAGTCATTAAAATTCCCCCCAAAATGCATTTAATAAATTCTGCAAACAAACCAGAATTATGTCATTCTACATGCTTTAGCCCATTTCACATATCTTGTAAGGTGATCATAGTGGTAGTTCATAACTAATTAATGTATCTATGTCGTACTTTCTATAAAATCATATCCATCTGTGTAGATGATTTCACTGGGTTTGAACAGGGGCTCTATAAGATGTTATTACTTCTGTCATGCAGACACAACTATATAAYGATTTGCATAATTATAGATGGAGGAAAATGTTAGCCTGCATTTTAAAACTATTATATACATTTCCACCTCATTAAAGAAAATCACTGGAGCTAGGTAGCATACTTAGGTTGGAGATCAGGTGGCAGAGTATATAGATTATACAATCTAATTTTCTCGTGCTAAAGAGTTCCAGCTGAACAAAACCAATAGAACTGACCTTGCTTGCTGAAAAAGTTACAAAAGAAAACTCATTTAAAGAGTCCTTCTATGAAAACACACACGTTCCTCTCTGTCATTGTAACTCTAACCTTGGGAATCAGTCACTTTGGATGTGCTAAAGAGATGCTTTCATGAATAAGTGATGATAGTCTTTAATATAATTAGTGATCTTAATAGGCGGATCAGGAAGAAGGTTATAGTRCTTGCAATGTGAAGGCATAGGGCCAGATTCAGAGAAGGAACACAAGCACTCAAATCTACTATTTAGATCTTTTTTCACTCTACCTAAAACAGGCATCATGTAAATTTTTGCTGGTGAACACCCGTGGAGCTGCTGAAGCCTTGATGGCTCTGGATACCTCAGCACGTATTACATGCCACGACCCTTGCAAGGAAGCATACTCCTACCAATGTCATACTTGCGTTTAGGTCTGAGCTTACTGCAAGCCTTCAAAAATGCTTCTGAAGATGGTCCTGCACACCAAAGATCCCATATTCACTTCTGTCATTCTTATTCAAGTTGAATGARTGGGAACAGAACTCTGCCTCAAAAATGTTTTAGGTAAGATGTTTGCCCCTTCTCCAGCCCCTGTTTGCAGGATAAAAACATAGGACAAACTTTTAGGGATAGGTCTAAATAGAAGAGTGCCAGGGAGCAGMTTTGAGAAGCGATCCATTACGATAGAGATCATTCAGTATTTTTAATTTTGCATTGACATTTAAAAATCTGACAGGAATTCTATATTTTTGTATATAAACTATATATTATAACTCAAAAGCAAACACACTGAGACTACACTGTGATTTAATTGAGAATATAAAAGATACTATTTTAATTAAGAAATATATGAAACAGTCTCAGTTTTTTGGCAGGGAGGCACAAGAAATAAATTTGATTTTTTTTCTTGGTGACTGAGATGGCTGGAATTAAAACATTGAAGTAGACTCATCTGTAGATCTTCACTAACTGTACGACTCAGGGTACAATTTAAATTCAACACATTTTAAACTGCTATTTTGTGATCGTTTGTTCTCATAAATGTTTCTATTAGATTGCTATAGTCTTCATATAATCCTACTTACATCAGATGAATTTGATGTAAAATAAGTGTGACAACAAATGTTTTTGAAATCTGCAGTTTTTGCTGTGGGGGTGGAACTGGTATTCAAATAACCAATGCTATGCAAATTGATGTTATATAAGCTCAGTGAATCATTGAAAGTGATGAACTGTATAACATCTAACTCACTACACCAGGAAAAAAAAATCTTTGACATCCTGAACTTCTTTCAAAACACTCAATTGCATTTTCTATCCATTGAATACATTTTGTGGAGAACCATCTCTTAAAAAATATCAGATGGGTCCATTCAGCCATTAAAATACTCCCTGATGTGCTAGTAGATTTTTCAGGTAAGAAAGCTGGAAGAAGAGGATTTTCCAGTACATACTGACACAGGCAAAGTAGCAATCATGAATGCAATATGTCAGTCTGGGGAGGGATGGGGGGAAAGGGTTGGATAATACTGAATTAATCATAGCCCCTTTTATTTTCCAGTACTGCTTTCCCTGGTGATCTTAGCAGAGGTATGTGGAGAAATTTTAAGTCACTGCAAGTCAGTGGCAATTTTGTCACTGATTCAGTACCATTAGCTTTCCTCTGCAATATTTATCATTAGATAAAAGCACTTAGTAGTGGRAAACTGATTGATCAAGGTCACTGTAGATATATTTTTTGAAATGTAGGCATGTCCTAAAATGGCAAGTAAGTTCTAGTTCTGTCATTTAGATGCATGAGCAAAGCTTCAATAAACAGAAGGAACAGTGAACATTTATAAAACTCTTGCCCTGGGTCTGCTGGTGGTAGCCTCATTTGTCAATATGGGGCCCTGAAAACTTTATGCGAAGTTGCTTCCAAATGAGTTTTGATTCTGCAAGGAGCTACTCACCACAGGAATGATTTGTCTCTAGTCTAAGTCACTTGACTTTGCAATGCTTCACCATTTTATTTTGCAAGCTGGTCCTAAGGAAAATTTGTGTAGAGACTAGTGCTGATTCTCCCTGTCTCATGCAAAACTACTTTAAGACTGGAGGAAAGATGATAACATCCATTTTGGGAGAAGACTATATGCATCCTTGATTGTGTGCCAAGCTTTTATTCAACAGATACGGATTAGCTTGATGTTTTTGTAATGTCCAAAGTGCCAACTTTGTCTGCTGATTCATGAAATGGCTCCATCATATTCTTATTTATTATTATTATGTTTGGAACGCCACTCGGGGACTTGGATCCAGTGATATTGTCTGCAATACAGGCACAGAGCAGATAGAAAGCAAAGTAGGGTCAGGGCTGTCTAAAACAAGGAGAAGAAAAATGGATAAAGTACAAAGTAAAAAAAGTGGGAAATACAAAGCAGCAATGAGATAAGCTTGAATAGAGCTTGGGGAGGAACTGTGAGGCTACCTTGCTAAAGTTCATGGGAATTCTCTCCCAGGCATGACAGGGAAGAACTTGTGAAAGCGTGACAGTAAAACCATGGTGGAAGGTCTGAGGCCAAGTACTCATACTTGGTGGGATAGTGGAGACGACTAGTAAGAGAGGAAGTACTGAGGGATGAAAATTTGACAAAAGTTAGGGAGACTAGTCCCTTGCGCTTACACTGTCAGGGAGTCCGCAGTGCCTGGGATACTGTCCAAGGATCTGTGGTTTAAGATCCCTCAGGCTGAAGCCATTCTCCCTCCCAGCAGGAAATGGAGACCTGCTTCTTTTGATGCCTTGTTGACACGCAGAAAAGCACCAACCCTACAGAGTAATTAAAGAGAGACTGGAAGCTAGCTGCAATGCACTGGCTAACTGAAGGACTCTCTCAGAAGGGTGTCTTTTATTGCCCTGGCTGTGTAGAGGTGCAAGCAATCATTCTGGAAGGACAGGACTACCCTCTCAGACCTCCCTGACGTGCCAGGGCTAAGCACCGAGTATTGGACACATCACTGTTCACTCAGGTGTCTAAATCAGTTGCACGGGTTCTGAAGCAGGGCTTTCTGATGGAACAGTGTGTCAATGCTGGAAGCATATGGGACTATTAATGTTTTTTTTTTCCTTCACGTTTTTGGTATTGCTTACTATTATATGTGCAAACATGCCTCCTCCTCAAACTACAAACTGCTGATGCTGTTCGCAAACACATCTGTTATTTCTTGACCGGTGTGTCCTGTCAGTTCATTTCRAATAGTTTTGCCCGTGTGCTGGGAATTTGTGAGACTACATTTTAAATTGCTCTCTTTCTCCTTGTCACTAGTGTCAACAAATGCGTGACAAATTTCAAGTGTGTGTTTATTGCTCAGAGTGAAAGTATTTCCTAGGATGGGACTGATGAGATGGATGAGAAGAGTCCTCACCCCACGTATTACAGTTCTGTAATGCTGCCTGCCAGGTGTGGGCTTAGCAGAGTGCTGYGTTTTACCAAGGTCGTGTCTGGAAGGTTTCCTCTGCTGCACTGAGGGATGGCAGGTTAATTCCTTTTCTTATACAACTTGGGTTCTGCAAATGCTGATGGACTTTCCATGGGAGYGAAGGCAGCGGGCCACATAATCCCTCACCCCATAATCACCCCTGCATATTGAGATGTCACAGTTGTTTAAATGACATAGAGGTTTGTCAGGTCCTGTGAGTTTGTAATGTCTTTCTTTTTGATGACAGAATTAATGACGCACTTCTGCTTTATGTTGCATGAAAGTCATTTTTAATGGTAAGATAAAAACACTTTTTTGTAGGCTTCCTTAGCTTTCTCAGTGAGATCCTAGGGACATTCAATATGTTGGGTGATTACTATTGAGGAAACTATTGTGTTTCATATCTCCTGTATGCAGATAAACGAATTCCCTTAATAGAGGTTGTAGATTTTCCCTCTAGCAAACAGCAAACTTGTGAAGGGTAGTAGTTGTCTCCAAGGAACCATCCCCAGGAACCTCAGCACATCAGTCCCCCATGTACAACATGGAAAGATTTTGGAAAACAGTAGAACTAGCCCAGTACCATGCTGAAAAATTGTTAAGAGCAAAATTAATATTGCTATTTTTCTGTAACGATTAGGATAATGTGCAATCATATAAAGAAAGGGAGAGTTTCACCTGACCAGTAGTGACTGTCTATACATGTTTGCTTTGGAGACACTATCACTACACATTCTCTGCAGTTAAGGGGGGGGGGCAGGTGCTTCTATGTTGCTATTCACTTCACCCCCAAAATATCTGAATTATGAAAGAAAACCATCTCAAAAGCATATATGTATTTTCTTTAACTATAAGAAGAAGTGTAATGTAATTTGGGTGTCTGGTCCTGTGGAAATCTAAAGCTAGGGATGAGGAATCCAGAAGAGAAGAGTCCTTTATTGACCTGAATTTAAAATAAGCTCACATGATCCTTTTGGGAGCAATGAGCCTTTTTTTTTTTTTTTTTTTTTTCCAAGACATACTGTGGAATAATGTGAATTCCTTATATTTCTCTAAATCAACACAAGTATAGAAAGATGTGTTCAAATCTGATTCCATGAGGAAATATTACCAAAGTACATTTAAGATGCCATATCATCAGACTTGAATCTGAATTTGTTTGCCCTCAGGCAAGATGGCCTAAATGTTAAAAGCAATTTTAAAGGTGAGTRTTTGAAAATCCCAGTAATCACCTAGCTGCTTCAGATACTCAGGCATCTAGTCCCAGGAGCAGTCCCTATCTGCAATGATGCCTCTTTTCCCTATTTTAATGTTTCTTAACAATAAATTTGAAATCTTGGGACATTTGTATAAATAAAAAAAAATCAGTGTCTGTGTGTTTGCAGAGCTTGATAGGGAGAATTTATTATTTAGAAGCAATTCCCATCAAATGGTGGAAAGAATATGAAATTTAGCAAAGCAGTAGGTGCTTTTAATACCATTTTTTTTGTTACTGTGGGATACTACAAAGCACAGATCATCTGACTTCACCAAATGTGTTTGATGCCTTAAAAAAGAGCTAGTTTTCTTTTCTTCTAAAGAAAGCTTAAAAGTCAATTTTTTTTAGCTTTTCAATATCCCTGAAAGTTTTGATGACCCAGAAAAAGACAAGATAAAAGTAGAAACAAACTAACARTATAAAATAAGCAAATATTAAGAATGTATTTAACCTAAAATGCAGCTTACAATGTCTTTGTTTTTGTTACTGCTGCTAAAATCATGGGGGGCAGGTTTAGCTCAGTYGGTTAGAGYGTGGTGCTGTTAATGCCAAGGTCATGGGTTCAGTCCTCGTATGGGCTATGCTGAGGGTTGGACTAGATGATCTCCAGAGGTCCCCTCCAACCTTACCATTCTGTGATTCTGTGATCATCTACAAATGAACATATAGGTTTGTATGCTACCTCAGAGGGCAGCTGCAAAAATTTGTATGGAGTTGGAAGATGCTAAGCCTATTGAATTCGTTCCAAAATGGCTAAATATCTTGTTGTGCAGTCAGTAGCCATAGATATTTTGATAGATACTTGAAAGATTTTTCTTTCTTTTTTCTTTTCTTTTCTTTCTTTTTTTTTTTTTTTTATCCGAGTAGTCTTGGAAATAGCCACTAGATGGCACTGGCTTTGCATAGCTAGAAAGTAAGCAAGCTTTTTCCAGAAGAAAATCGAAAGAGTTTGTTCCACTAAATTCTGCTTTTTATCAGTAGGTGGCAGATTTGGGCTATTTATGGAAAAACGAAGGCTTTAAGGTTCTGTGCTGCTTCTTGCAAAGCTATTTTCTTTTATTTTTCTCAACCTTTATATGTAAAAARTAATAAAAAATAAAACTTATGGGCTGAATAAAAAGGGACTGTTATTTAAAATCTTTGTTTCATCTTTTCAAATTGCAAGCAGAAATATACTAGACAGTGAGAGCCTATTAAAGCCATTAATAAAAAGGGAATCAAAACATAAATGAATTAGAACACAGTTCTAAAAACAATTTCCAGTCAGAGTTTCAAAGGTAATCAAAAAAAATTCTGATATATAAGAATATTAGAAAGGCAAAAAAAAAAAGTCTCTTGATTTAAAATATATATAACAGAATTACATTTCACTTCTACAGCGCCTTGAGTCTAAGATCTCACAACCATCAATTTTTTGGTCTCTTTGAGCCATTCTTAACATATTTACAGAGGTAGGTAAAAAGAGATGGAAACCTCTTAACATTAATTTCATTTTTTGGGTGCTTGAGCATGATTTTTTTGCACAAAAAATCATGAAAGTRGATGTGGTTCCCCTGAAGCTATGAAAAACTGTTTTTTTTGGTGGAGCAACAGTTTTCAATCTAGGTACCTTGAGGAATCAAAAAAATCAGACTCAAGACCCTGTTGGGATGTCTATGCTGTGTAGATATAATTCCATCTGGAGAAACATCATCTAGCTCCAAAATAGAAGCACTGTGGCCACAGTCACTTTGTCTGTGCAAATTAGCTTCAAAGAGTTTGGTGCTGATGTTGTTCTCAGGACCTGAGCTACTTTATCTCTGCCCAGTGGTGCACTGTGGACCACCCAACAAAGAAAAATCTCTTGAGGACAAGAATCAATCCCGTATCTTCATCTCTTTGACCCTAATGTGGCAGCAGACCCCGACATCTTGTGCCTCCATCCATGTGTCTTTACMTTTTTCTCCTAAAGCGATATACTGGTTTCACGTTTTCCACTCCTAGATATRCTGTGGACTCTTTGCCATCCTCATATGTAACAGCCCCTCTGAGTCACTCRAGAAGCAACAGACCTACAATCAGTTCCCATCTTTGCCAAAGGAGACTGAAAGCCACTTATCATACTTCCTAGGAGGGTACTGTAAACACCAGACTGCTGGAGTGAATGTGGGAGCTCTCTTCTCRCTTGGCCTGCTGATGTTGCACAGACAAGACACTGTTGGGGTGACAGCAGAAACATGCATGCATCTCTGATGGGATTTGATATCTGGTATTCTGGTGCTCGTCRCTGCTCCTTGGCGGGTGCCACCACACAGGGCTATAAAGTCAGGCTGCTTCTTGTTCTATCTTGCTACTTCCAACACCTTCAAAGTTTACTATTCCCTGTGCAGCAGAATACCTTCAGTAAGAGGGTGAGGAATATAAGCAGCCAACCACCTGAGTATAAATGCCTGTTTTTTTAGACCCTCTTTTGGGAGACAGATGTAGTCTTGAATCCCCTCAGGCAACGATGGGAATTGAATGCTGGTCCCCTCTGTGATGTAGCTGTGCTGTAATCACTGCACAAGGATAAGGAAGGGAATCTCCTCTTCTGGCTGTCTTTTCAAAGGAAGCTGTGCAAACCATGTATTTGATAAAAGCCCTGATTGTGTAGGTGTGTGCTAGGTAAAAAACATGAAACTGAAGGGGAGTTAGAGTGGGTTTCTGAATGTTAATGGATTTGGGTGTGAGATGAAGCTCATCAGTGCTGTCAGAACTAAAGGTGCATCTGTGCACAACCAGAAAATCTTTTAGGCACCAAGTGAAGTTTGATGTAAAAAAATCTGTGGGTACTTCAGGGACTAGGAGTAGCTGAGCAAGAGTTTCAACTCTGCACCCTAGGGCCCATGTTCTSCTCCCTGCAGACAACCAGCAGCTCTTTTTCGGACTGATCCCAAGTGGTTAGCATATGATCTCRGAATAAATCTGTCTTTAGGCCTAAGCAGCACAGAGCATTCCCTTCTATACCTCTAGGAGCTCGTGAAGTCAGCAGAGACTCCAGTGGGGCCTGAGTCAAACAGGCTTGCAGAAGGATAGCAGAGATTGTCCCAGTGCATTTAGCTAGAGTAGACAGATTCCTTTAGGGATGTGTGTGTAGGACATTTTGGGGGAAAGCTGGATAAGAAACATACAGTGCACAACAGCTCCAGGCATATTACACTGACGCCTCCTGCTTGGGCAGGATAAACACAATTAGTTATACCTGCTGTGCTAATCCTGCAAATCCCATCCCAGCCAATTCACTGAAATTGCATTCTATAGCCCTTCCTTCACTTCTCACATAGATGTTCCTGTGCTTAATTCTGGGAGCTTACCCAGTGCATCGCTTTGCACACTGTCGCTGGTGGGGATCATAGCACGAGTCATGCCCTCGCATGTTCTGCTTTTTAAACTTCTAGCAGACACCATCCCTGCCTGAGAGTGGCTCTGAGCTCCTAGAATTCCTGTCAAAGCCAGGTCAGTACCCTGATTAAATGAAAGTATGTGATTAGCCARCATCTCCCTCACATTCAGGGTAGGAGTCATTTCTTTCGATATTAACTGCCTAAACAGTACATGCTCAGGCTACTCATCTACACTTCCTCTYCCTACTCAGTAAGGAGAAATCATCACTTCCAAAATGATGGTGCCTATCCATGCCCCTGCTGTTTTATGGAAAGGTAAGTTTCCCTTTCGTCCCCTTGAGTGCAGAGGGAACTTACAGAACTAGTTGAGGCTAGCAGTCTTATTTTGACAGTCCCGCTACAATGTGAGATGATTCCTGTTCATGTACATATAGTTTCTCCCATCTTTGCRAATGAATCTGAAAATATACCATGGCTGATGATAGCTCTACTCTAGGGCTATTAGCTGTTCTGTGATGCTGCCTTCTGCTTTCTAAATTATCACAACYGCAAATCCCTGGAATCTGGCAGGCAGATTATAAAATCATACAATCATTCAGGTTGAGAGGGGCCTAAGGAGCTCTTTAGTCCAACTTTCGGCTCTAAGAAGGGTCAGCTATGCAGGTAGACCAGGTTGTTCAGAGTTYTACCCAGATAGATCTTGAAAATCTGTGAGGTTGGAGACTACACAATGTCTCTGGGCAATCTGCTCCACAGTTTAATTTCCCTGAAGGTGAAAAATGTTTTCCTCACACTCTGTCTGGTTCTTTGTCCTTGTTCTCTTGCAGTGCATTGTTGTGAAAATCCTGGCTCCATCATCTAGATAACCTCCCCGCAGCTGCTGTGGGCTGCTGTGAGATCCTCCCAAAGCAGTCTTTTCTCCATGATGAATGAACTCCACTCCCTCAACTTCTTCTCACAGGGTAAGTGTTCCAGCCCCCACCATCTTGGTGACCCTCACTGAACTCATACTGGAGCAGGAGTCAATTAGTCTGCTCAAGCTCAATCTGCAGGATATCATTCACACATCCCATTAGGAACTGCTCCTATCCTGTACTCCCAGCAAGCCCACACAGATGTTGGGCTATTTTAAGGACCACAACCTCCTCCTTGGTTTCATGGAAGAGCTATGTGCTGTGTGAGGAGGAACCAGAGAACAGCAGCTGACAGGCTAGTTATCTAGGTAAGTCTCTCCAAGTCAATTTTGTAAGACCTGTGTTTTCCATCTCCAAAATTTTTGGGTGTGGAAAACAAGCGCAGGTGGTCTCTCTGTGCTCCCTGCCTCAGCTGTCAGAAACTATGACTTTGGATTTAAGCAAGATCAAGCTTTGGGAGTGTTCTAGTTTCGGGCCTCTAAAACTATTAAGAAATGAAAAAAAAAAAAGAATTGAGCCTTTCAAGGGTTAATAATGCCTAATCCAACTTCACCATAACTCAGCTGACGGCTAATTCCCTTGTTCACCAAACTGTAGAGCCATGTACATGAGAAAAGGATTACACACAGATATATTTTTTAACTCTGCATATCTGTTGAGTGTACTGACTCTACTGACTCTCAGATACTTAGAGACTGCAGGCTTTAACATGCATGGTATTTATCCGGCGTTTCGGTAAGGCTGRTATTTCTTCCTGCAACTGGTCTTATTACAAAGAATGGGAGTATTGTTTCTCTCCTTTTGTATTCAACACAAAACAGTGCAGTTCTGACATGACTGTGTTGAAAATGAGGCAAGCTCCAGCATCTGCATTTATCAAAGAAGCTGCAGTTTGTTCTTGCCACTAGATCTATAAACAGCCCAAAGAGCTGACTGCAGCCAGACTGCAAACAAGATGCCTGCACAGCTATTGTTTCAATGTAGAGGCTACCTTGATTTTTCTAGGTGCGATAAAGACAGTACAAGTATCACACCTGTGTTTGCAGCCTCTCTGGACCATTGCACAGGGACAGAGTCAGTGGAAGATCGCAGTCACTCCGTCTTCCTTCCTGTTCTGCTCTAGACCATCCTATCTCAGTCTTTGATAACAAATTTGCWCAGTTGCTCTTGTGGGAGGTATTTCTGCCTGTTCTGTACATCTGTGCATCTCATTCTAGCTGGTGCAAAGAGGGAACAATGAATCTGGCTCCCCTACTTGCCTCCACAAACCTCTTATCTGCAGAAGAAAATTCCTCCCCTTCTCTCTTTCATTTGCTATTAAACCAATCRCAGTCTAGGGTGTTAGCAAGGACTGGATTTCATCTCAGTTTACTTCCTCGACAAATGTGGGATTCCTCTACTGCCTTGGCATTAAGCACTTTTTAAAATGTAAATTTTTCAGCTGCAAGGAATCACATTAAAAAAAATATTCAAAAAGCAACTGTCTAAATCAAAGACTAATTGGCTGCCAAATTATGGGTTTATGCAACTCCCTCGTTGCAGCTTGTTCTGCATTTTTACCAGAGGTAAGTAAAAAAGCATCAGAAAGCACACAAAAAATATTTTTGTTTTCCTTTCATAACAAAACATGTGATGTCAGCTCATTTACTTTGAAAACTCTTCCTGCCTACAGTGAAAATTGTATCCACCCAGTATGCCTATCCAGTCTAAGGCTGCTTCCACAGGGAAATGGAAACCACTCATGGGATCAAATCCTGACTACGGAGAAACTGAGGTATGGAGCATGCCTGGTCACTCAGCAAACTGCTAGGAGACCCAGAAATGGCAGGAGGTTCTTCTAAGTCCTTGCCAATGTGTCTTCCCACAGAGCATTCAAAGAAGCAGCACTGGCATCACCTTCCTCCCACTGCTGTGGCAAGGGACATGAAAATTCACAGTCTTTTTTACAGAGATTTTTTTGAAATTCAGGCCCTTTGACTGGGTCTGTTTGGGGAGTGAGTATGCAGCTGAAAACTCTTGAAATCAAAGCATAGCATTTTAGTAACTTTATTGCTCAGGTCTGCATGGCCTCTGTGTCACACCCAGGGAACTTAATGGGAGGAAGAAATTACTTCCCTGACAGATGTTCACACTCACACCAGTGAAATGCTGCAAACTTTGACCTGTGAGGCACTGGGGTTAATGTCAGACCTGAGGTAGATTATTTGGGGTCAGTCTTTTTGTGTTTGACCTAGTTCCAGTCTGGAATTTGGAGACAATCTCCCCAGGATGTAACAGGAGTCAGATCACATTTTCCTTTCTTCTTTCTTTCTCTCTGTGACAATTTCTTGTCCTGCCTCAAGCTCTATTCTTGCCAGCCTCTCAAAAACATCATATGCAGCAGACTACCTGGATGCAGTGATCTTCTTCTCTATGTGACCTTGCAAAGATGTTATTCCTCCTCGACTCTGTGCCAGGAGTTTTATCTTAATCTGTTGTTGCGACCTCAGTATGTGAATTTGCACTTGCAATGAAGAACAAGGATTTCAGGCAAATTACAGTGAAGCAGTGGGAGTTTCTAGTAAAGCATTTGCCTTATTTCTTCAATGCTTACCTTTTCCTCTAAGTTTTCCCAGTGATCTGTGTTAACAGGGCAACAAATCCATGGCCACCAGGGAACTGTACTCCCAACACTATGCTGCAGACTGATTACTGAGGAATTCCCATAAATTGCAGGAACAGAAATCTGATTCTCCTGCTGCAGCCATGTAGTGCTTCATTATAGGATTCGAAGGGGGAGAAATAGAATTTCCCTGCTTTTAGGGACAATATATGTCCTCTGTGAAGCAAAAGAGGTTTAACTAGTAAAGGGCCATGGTATGTCCATAGATGCACTAACCAGGGTAGGRACATACTTTCACGTTTGAAATATACTCTCCAATATGCAACAACTTGGAAAGAGAAGGGTACAAATATAATTCCAAGAGCTTTTCCAAACATACTGCATCTTTGCTCCATCAAAAATAAACTGCAAAGTGAAAAGATGAAGAATGAGCCTACCGTTTTGGTCCTCACCTCTTAAAATAAAAGAGTAGTTTTAAAAGGCATAAAAATGTTCTGCTGTGATGAATTACACATTTATAACCCTATTTAGTGAAGTATTTTACCTTTGTAATTTTCAAACTGTCATTTTGACAAAAAATATAGATGAGCAAGTTGGCCTTTCACATTTAATGTTTTCGTTCTTATTTGCAATTCACCAAGTTCAGCTTTGATTAAAGAAGCAGTATAAATGGAATGCATAATGGTCAGGACTTGAAGAACACATTACTCTGACACTGCCAGATAAGACTTTTTCTCTTTTTAGAAGTAGATTTATTTTCTTCATCTGAGAAGCTTCTTGTGCTTGGGCCCCCACTGGCCTTATCATGTCCACGTCTTGCCTTCAGCTCCAACCATACAAGGAAAAAGACTCTTGATTTAAAAGGGAAGAGACAAAAGTCAGTGGCTAGATAGACATATTTATATACCCACACTTTCTTTTTAACAGAGTTCCAGCAAATGAATCATCCTATACAGTCCAACTTTAAACCTGAGATGATGCATGGCTGCTGAAAATGATCTTGTGTCCAAGACTAATCAGCGGTTAGAAAAGGTTCTACTCTGGACATGGCACCTCCTGGCTAAAGGGGGCCTCCACTAAAGCTCCTGTGGGAGCTCAGGGTAAGGTGACCCTGAATTAACTCAGAGGAAAGACTTTTCTCTCCATCTGAGAAAGGCTGTARTATCTCTAACAGCCTTTCCTTGAGAGCATTGGCTCTTCCAGGTTAGGCTACAATCTGTGTGTGTGTCTATGTGGAAAGTAATTCACCAAAAAAGCTTGCTTTTTAGAAAGTTAAACAAATGCCTTAATATTCACTCCTTTGGTAAATATATTTTAAATATAGATTCCTTCCCCCACATGTGACTCATACTGCTTATTATRTGCTGCATTACAACTTCATGCTCAAAATATTTTGTTGGTTTTATAATGGCACCACTTTGTAGTGGTATTTATTAACGGAAAACGGTAAATTCAGACCATTCTTCTTTAAAGACCTGAATTTATGTAAATCACTTAGTGACTATTAAGGCAGGTACATCTGGAATGAAGGAGACAGCCGTTTGGCAGCTAATAGCAATATCATATGATTATTTAAGGATGTTACTGCATTGACAAATTCCTCTAGTTTTAGGCTGGACTTCTTCCCTTTGATTAGTTGTATTCAATTAAACAGACCMCCCTCACAAGGATCAGTGGCAGCAGAGCTTGCTTTAGGATCAAAGTTTACCAGCTTGGATAAAAAGACTATAAATAAATAACTAAAGAAGAAGAGAGATATTAGAAACAAAGGAGATATGGAATTCAATCACACTGTTTGGACATGGTCATGACTGAAGATATGACACATTTACATATCTCAAAGAACCAGTTTTGAGGACTGGGGGAGTGGTATGCTGAAACATTTATTCTTATTTGATTTCTTTCTTTTGCAGCAGATCACTTGACAGCATCTTTGAGCTAGCAAAAGAGAATGCGGGTATCTGATACCTGGCTTCCATCTCCTGTCACAGGGAAAGTTAGAGTAGTTTATGCAAAGCTTAACAGTATCAAAAGGAGAGACTGAGCCCAGAATTTTAGATACTTCTACTCTATATTGCTTAGGAACCTTTCTATAGAGGTGGAACCTGGAGGTTTGAGTCTGTTTTAAGAGGAACATCAAGATTCCTTTATCTATGTTGGTGACAACCAGAGAACAGCAGTGGCTCTTTCAGGTGTATTTTCTGTCAATCTAAGTCTGAGAAACTTTCCCAGCCAAAACTATTTGTCAAATTAATGTTGAATTCATAAATTGTTTTGGAATGGATGAAATTGCTTTTTGGGGATTGTATCCGCACCATGTGATACTTGATGGGAATGGTCCCTGTTGTAACTTTTGCATCTGTACTACCWGATACTTGGTGAGAATAGTCTAGTGCTGTAACTTTTTAGTGCCTAGAACAATATTGCTGTGTTAAGCGGGATACAAATAAGTAACTAATAAGGTCATGGAAATCTGTGAGAAAGAACAGTGGTTGGTCACCTACAGATTCTGTGGCTTCCAGCCACAGGATCACCAGGAGAAGCAGTCAACATGAAGGTCAGAAGCTGAAGAGTAGTGAAATAGCAACCCCCAAAGCCAAATGTGGCCCCCGAAATAAGTCTGCACGCATGCGCAGTATCATAGCCCAGTTATGCAGCCGAGGTGGAGTTGGGCTAGACTCCCCACACTTGCTGGCCCCAGGTGCTGGGACTCCCACCTACCACGAATAATCATAAATACTGGAATTTTTCCGAAGGAGGGAGAGGCTGCTACACAACAGAGGACCACGCTGCCTCCTCGGGGACGCCCGAAAAGATTGTGCCTGCCAACTCTCTTTCTCACCATGCAGACGATCGGGACAAGCATTGAGGTGGTCCTTCTCGAGATTGCCATCGGGTCAGTCTGTTTGTAAGTATCTGCTAATAAACTGCTTGCTACTGAAGAGTGTTTGTGTGTGTGTGTGTGTGTGTGTGTGTGTTTGTACTGGCTTGCCAAACCAGATGTTTGGCCCCCGGGAATCTAACTAGAACAGGGATATGAATAATTTTTTCATAAGAAGAAATGTGCCCAGTTACAGCTGATTATATTGGCAGAAATGCACCCAATGTTGCTAGAAACAACTTCCCAATTGAGGAAGTGTGACGAATCCCACACTTAAATGTGCTCTTAAAAGCTTTCCCAAATGCTCTCTTTATTGGCAGCCCTGGACCAAATGCTCCACTGCTTTATGTCCTAATGGACAGGCTAAGTGCAAAGAGAATGCAGTATGCAATGTGTTTACAGAAATATTTATCATGTCCCCACCTTTTCTAGATGTGTGTATGCTTGTGCAGGTTTCTTTGGCAGCAGAGAAGTGGATCCAGTTTTCTAGGAGACCTAATTTTTATATCATTCTGTCTCATTCAGTTTGCCTGCAGAGATTGTTAAACAGAAAGTCTCAAGTGAGGTAAATGAAATCTTTTGCTAGCTGTCCCTTTTCAAATTAGGGCAGTGAAGGTATTTAAGTCAAATATGACTCTCCTAGGCTGAGTGTGACACCTCTGCTGTACCTTTTATTCCTTCATTGCCACTTATCCCACTTAACGGTGGCTTGATTAGCTGGCTAAGTGGAAATGCTGAAACGTAGCTGAAATTCTCTCTTTTCCTATCAGTTCTTGAAAGGCCAAAATGATAAATGGAATTCAAATCTCAAAGCCTCACTTGCATCACAAAATGTCAAACCGACCACTTTGTCTGGGTTCAGTGTTTCTTAAAATACATTCCCTGCCTGCTGTGTGTCTGTCTTCCTGTGTGCCTGTGTATGTGCACAGGCATGCGACAGTGCACRTGTGTATATTTAAAGGCCAGCCTTAAGGTTGTCTTGAATTTTAAGCACAGGAAATACAGTACACCTTATATATATTGTCAGCCCTCCTACTATTCACTATTCAGCAATGCAGAAATCTGATTACTGAAGGCAAGGAGAGGAAAGTAAGTATTTTGAAACCTCAGAGAATAAGTGTTTTGTCCCTATGTAGACAGCTTGGGATTTGTTTGAATTTTTACTGGAAAAAGTGCAAGCTAAGGTTGTAAAGGAATTGTGTTTTCTTTTAAAGTCAGTGTGAGTGCATATTATTACTTGTTTCATAGCATGAAGGGGCTGAGAGGAGAGCTCTGAGGTTGGTATGCTGGGCTGGGAGGAACTCATTGCATAGTCTTTCCTTGGATAGGTCCTCTTTTCTGATGAGAATTTATACGCAGGTAAAATTTGAAGATTTTGGACGTCTGTTTGTTGCAATACTGTGATTAACTCTCTAGCAGATACAAAAGATGCAGAAGGCTTAACTGGTCGTCAACTCCACTTGATTGTCCTGTTGACTGTAGCTAAAAAGCCATTTCCATAATCAAAAAAAATCCCATCCATTTATGGAGCAAACTGTTGACCTATAATTAARGATTAAAATATCATAGGTGATATAATGTTTCTCTGGAGAAATCAAGAGAGATTAYAGTCAAATGTTCCAAGGAACTTTAGTCCTGGGAATGAAAACATTCCTCACCATAAAGAAGGCAAAAAAAMCCTTAAATAGTTCCAGCATATCTGATTTGGATGGAAATACATACCTGCCTCTGAATCTGAAGGCAGGAGCATGATCCAGTTGCCTAACACCTAAGAGAAATTGATATTACAGGAAGTACTGATGTGCCCCACTCTGTCTGTAGTTGCAAAATCTGCCTTTCTTAACATTACAATGCCATCATGTCTTACAGTTACAGTTTTATCACCTTCTATGTTGTGCACCTGTGACTTTTTGAGGTTCTAATTGTAAAAAACTCATTCTAGTGAAAGGATCATGAGCATTTTCAAGCACTTTATAATGAGGATGTCATTGCTTTTCATAGTGTTAACAAGATTACCATCATGTGTTCATGAATACTTAAGCACATTCAATAAAAAGGATGGGTTATGAAGAGGATGAGCTATTGCAGCTCAGAGGTTGTTAATCAAGGTTGTAAATTTTCCATATCCTTTAAATTAATTAGAGGACAGCAACATCAAAGCACTCTTTCTCCAACTGGCTACAGAAGAAAACAAACAGTTGTTTTTAAGGGATGTTGCCATACACTGCATGCTTTCAATGTCGAATATTAATTTCAAGTCCCAAAGTACAACTGGTCATGAGGTGTTTCTGCATTCACTTGCTTTTGTCCGTTGACAATCCAGTGATCAGAGCTGGAAGGAACACTTTACTCAATGCATCTGAGGGAGGGTGTGATATAGGTCTGATGCTTTACAATGAAGACCATCAAATGAACAGCTTGTTTCAAGGCAGATCCATTTATTCACTTGCTGATTTTTGTATTGAACTTCTTTCTGTCACCTAATTCATTATTCTTGCTTCTCTGGAATCTGCTCATTCACATTGCCTCATTTGGTTGGAAAGTTTGCACTTTCCATTGCTGCACTACTCCAGGGACGCTGGATGCTGCTCTCAGAGTCGCTGGTGAGCAATGTACAAAGTGTGGCAATACATTAGACCTCTTGGATACATCAACAGGTACAAAAAAAAGGGTCCAGGACTAATTTCTGATCCAGAAATCAAGTGGTGGTGTCAAATTCCTGCCAACGCTACTTATGACTAACCTCTTTGGTAGCAAATTCTTCTTGAAGCTAGTTTTTGTGGTCCAGCACCAGGGAGTGACCAACAGCAAAACAGTGTGGACAGTCAAATGCCTACTTTTAAGTATCTTTTGTGAAGATAGAGTCTTAAGGAAAATCTGTTTCTTTCTTTTTTTCTTTTTTTTTTTTTTTTAATTCAATTTTACACATTAGAAGAAGCAGAGACAGGGAGTTCCTATCTATTACAGAGCTCTGGCCACTTAACTGTGGTTTCATGCTCCTTTTTTATTTCATGCTCCTTTTTTATTTTAGTTCCTTTTCTTTTCTTTTCTTTTTTTCTTTTCTTTTTTTTTCCTGGAATCTTGCTTCCCAGATGTATGGTGGCTCATTGTGGGCAAGAGGAATGGCAAATGGTTTCATCCCTTCTCAACCTGCCATATCAGTCAGTGATCAGTACAGACAGGAGGTAGCTATAAATCTCCCCTGGCTGAATAGCAAATTGTAACTAGGTTCCTGTGTGATTGCTAAAATGRTCAGATCCTTGAATAAAAGGTTGCCACATAACTAGTGATGTTTGTTCAGTGCTATCCGAGAGTGTTAGGCATGCTCTCTCTAAATATACTTAATTTGCTATTGACCAATGTGTTGGGAGACACATTGACCTTGTTGTGCCCCTACATGTTGTGTTGAGTTTAAACCTTTGCAAGACTCAATTAATATAAGCTTATTTGTAACCATCTCACAGACAAGTCTTTCACATGACACTCTTCTTGATGCAGGGAAAAAGCACCTCTAAATCAGTTAACTGCTCTCTCAGTCAGAGTGGGTGTCAATGTGAAGTGACCACATGGAGAGGAAACATGTCCTCTGAGGTTCAGAGGTTTGTTCCCTAAACTGATACCTCTGACATTTATATTTACACTTAAAAGATAAAAACATCAGACTCCAATAACCTGCCATTTAGTCTCAGTTGCCACTACGCTTGATGGCCAGTGGTAGGTCTAAAGAAAACAAATTATCACACTGGTGGTACTGCATGAGTTGGGCTGTCCTTGTTTGCTTTTCAGGAGTAGAGTGAAACAACATAGGAGGAAATCTTTGCAATTAATGTGACCGAGTTATACAATGTAAGCTTTTGACAAATTAAAACAGACTCTGTTATAAACAGGCTTTGTACATAATTTCTCCTAAGGTTGACATGAAAATATACTTTTA
Organism: Rhea americana; assembly: GCF_003343005.1. Taxonomy (NCBI): domain Eukaryota; kingdom Metazoa; phylum Chordata; class Aves; order Rheiformes; family Rheidae; genus Rhea; species Rhea americana. The sequence continues at coordinate 2,100,676 of NW_028186423.1, forward strand.
ATCAGAAACTTAGAGAACAAAATTCTTTCATGTTCTTATTGCATTATGTCTTTTTTTTAATCTTTATTTATCCTCCATTTTACACTGTGTTGAGCCTTTAGTATCACAATCGAACTGAACTGATATTTTCATTAAAAACAATGTATTCTTTCTGTGTCCCTCCTCAGATCCCTTTGAAATTCCCAGAAGCAGCAGTCTGATTTGCTTCATACTCAAAGCTTCCTTCTTGAGAGGACAGTAAAAATAAGTATGATTGCTTTAAACCTTAGTTGAGGTAAATGCAATGTTCAATAACTTCATCAAATAAAGCCTGAATTTTATGGTGCAAATGCCAGTCTTCACGGTTCAGTGAACTTTTTCAAATAGTACACAGACTGCCTATATCAAATTTGTAGAAAGGGATTGATTTTGTTGTTGTTGTTGGAATAAGGCCATTTCAGCCTTGTTGCATGATTTCCTGAAATAATAATGCTATATTAAAAGATAAATGATAAACAGATTATCATTTTTAAGGATTATTCAGAATGTTAACAACAAATGTGACAGACTTTATGGTGTAAACTTAAATGGCAAATCTCAACTTGATTATTAAAGTTCTGTTTTCCACAGTCATGTAGGATTAGAGGGCAAGCGTTTTTATCTGCTAGACAGAAGCACTATGCTTTCAACTATAACCTTAGACTGTTGAGATTATTATTTTCCCCATCTATTTCCTTAGTTTTATGGCATTATTGATAGGATAGCTATGAGACTGCAAAATGCTTCCTGTGCATAGCTAATSTTACCAACTGTGATAGCAGGAGAGTATACGATGAAAGCAGTCACATTTAGAACATTATCCATTTCTAGACTGATAGTCAGTGACAGGACAAGTGGTAGCTGTTTAATGAATTATTTTGAATCTTGTATAATGCGATGAATTCCTCTCAGATTTTTCTATCTATGTTTTCTGAAGCCATTTATAAGTAGATATTTTTTTCTTTTATTTGTTTGCTTTTATCTGTAGTCGGATGATGAAAGGACTACCTTTAGCATACACAGGCAGCATCACTTTTAAAAGCATCTAAAATGCAAATATACCTAAAATTTGGGTTAGGAAGTATGTAGTAACAGCTCCTTAACTAGTATCAATGAACATAACTCCATAAAAGCCATAGGTGTATGCTAATGCATACCAGCCGAGTCCATATCTGTCCTTAAGTCCCTATCAAAGCAATACATGATCAAAGCCTTTTTTGTTCTTTCTCCCAAATAATTTGTAATTTAACATTCAGTTCTAATTGGTTTATCCTAATTTCCTTTTTGTCGGTGCCTTTTTGTGGCACTGGCAATTTTAAATGACATGGATCTTGGGATTTCACAGGCAAGATTTATGCCAATAATAATTAGATCTTACTGAGGCCTATAGGAGCTAGCACCTAAGGAGGGATAGGTTCACCTAATTAAGGTAATAGCAATATTATCTGTGCCCGAATCCTAATTACATCATATCAGATGGTCTTGTGGTTTGTAGTTATTTAAGCAGAATGGAGCAAATGAAAGCCTCTTTGCATTAGTGCAGGAAGGTCAAAACAACAGACAGACAAAATTTAGACCTATAAGACAACAAGAACAAAATTACAAGATGGTCATAATTCAGTACTAATTCTGTAAAAAAAATGCCAGTACAGATAGAGTGGAAAAAATACCTGCAATTTGGGAAGTCTATACACAGATGTTTTTACTACAGAAGTTGCTTTGAACCCAGCTGCTATCTGTAACGTCGCCCTTGGGACAGAGATTCATTTTTTTATTTGCCTTCAGGACCTATAACAATGAGGCCATGGTCTGTGAGTTTGCACTTTGGTAATACAAAGGATCAGTAAAGTAGAGTCAAACAAATAAGACGAACTGAGCAATAACTAAAGAAGTCCAGGTTGCTGAACTTAAGCTTCCTGATTTAGATTTTAAACAGATCAGTCCGTTGAATCCTGCTGCACGTCTGCAGGATATGAGAACCTAATGCTCTTAGACGGCTTCGAAAAACACAGTCTTAGGATATGCTTAGTATAGTGGGAATGTGATTTTTCCAGTTATGGTATCCATTAAGTTCTTACAAGCTCGTTATCCAAGTCCTGRCAGATAATTGGTGCTGACCTGCTCAGAAGAGTAACCTGAATGTGAAACTAAGTCAGTAGTAGATACAAGATGTCAAGAAATAGGTAGATAAATATTAGGGAGTTAGAGGAAGCACTTCATTAAAAACACAGTTTTCAGGCAAGGTTAGAAGTAAATTACAGAGTCAACCTGCCTCTAGGTTTGTTGGGAGCGAGGTCTCTGTGTTGAAATCTCCTGGATATGGCTGTCATCAACTGTAAAATAAAATGTATGACAAAGTCTTCTGTGGTTAGTTTTTTTGGTTGAAATAAACAGGAGAAAAAAAGATGGGAAATCTTAAAGAAAGGAAAGAACGACTGGTTAATACTGGTCAAAATGGTAGAAAACTGAACTTTGACCCATCGCTGAAGCTTGAAGAGGTGAAGCTTAATACAGTGTTTAACATATTATTCTGTGCATCAACATTTTGATTTCTTATTCATTTGATAAATAATGCAGTGAGAATGGGAAAAGGAGTATATATGAACCTTCTCTGACTCTGATTGTAACAGTGGAGAGGAAGAGACTAGCAGTGCCTGGAATGTCAGTTGCCACACAAACTAACCTTTATACAGAAAAAACCCTCAGACAACAAAATGCAAAATTATCCCCTTTCAGATAACCCTATTGTACTGGAAAGACTTTAAAAAAATACATTCCATTTGCACATATTGCAAAATGAGAACTGTATTTCTAGCCTGTTTATTCTGTTATTGTTAGAGTTAGACATTCTCAAACCCAATACAAATGAAGGATGACCCTCAAACTAGGTCAGAATTTGGGTTGCTTGTGTATGTATATATATGTGTGTGTGTGTGTGTGTGTGTGTGCATATATATAAAAATATATATGTATATATGTACATATATGAATATATGTAGCTCCTCCAAGTCCCTAGGAGGAACCTCTCCAGAGACATACAGTCTGATCTACCAGAACAAATCAAGAGCACTGTTTCTGGCCCCAGCTGACCTTCTTCTYTCCAAATGCCTTTACTCTCTCCTTTTGTGTGGGCCCTGTTGCTTCTTTTCTGAATGAAAGCAACCAGTGTTGTAAGASACCAAATAATTACATGCATAATTTATACAATTATGAAACCATCTTTAAAAARTATGAAGAAACACCCTTAGGTGTATAAATAGGAGTAAGGTGAAGGTTAGGTCCAGTTTAATCAAAAGCAGATTTGCCTTGTTGTTTTCACAATATGTATTGCTAATAAGAGTTAGAATAGCTAATAATATGTCCTCTTTTGCAAGGTAATGAGTCTGGTTTTTACTTTTGGCTTTTATTACAGTTGGCCATCTGATTCAATGAGCAATCAGATACAGCATGTATAATATTATTATTTATTGCTTTGTTCATTATTCACTTTACAATTTTGCTTTAGATAGATGTCGTTTCAAATTATTCAGTTAGACATTTGATAGTTTCCTGAGCGATGTTTTCTTCTGACATTCTTGAAGAATGATGCTATTCTCCCCATCGAGACAAAGCCCTAGAACTGTGCGTTCTGCTTTATCCAAATCCAGACTGGCTATTTGAGTTACTACAGCTCCTGAACTTCTTTAGATTCAGCTATTTACTTACCTGCGATAAAACTGTTAGAACTAAGAAGGCTCTGAAAGCTGGTCTGATTAACAGGCTCGGTGACTTGTGGAGTGCATTACTGCTATGGCAAGGACTACGTGGGAATAAACAAGCTTGGTAACCTTGGTGTCCTACCAATACGAAGGAGAAAAAAAGAAAGTTTCCTCAACTCATTTGTACTCTAGTGGGATCTGGAACAGCAAGTTGCATTTTTGCCATGTGTGCTTTGCATGAGGCAGCCCTGGAGGGAACACAGAGTAAGTTCTATCAGACAACTGAGGATTCAGGTTTTTTTAAAGGCTTTCATGGAAGACAGACAGACGATAAAGCAAAAAGTAATACTCAGATCATGTTAGACTGCTGCCTGTTTTCATTTTTGCTACAATATTTGACCCAAAACTGAAAAAAAAAATGTTGTCAAGTTCTGTTTTTGTTGCAATTTTTTTCCTCGGTAATGAAATATCAACATTTTCATGCTTTGTACACTACATGAAATATAATATTTTGCTAGAATCCTTTGACCTTTTCAAAAACCTGTATTTTGATTGTCTGGCAATTCTGCTATTTCCCTGCAGGTTAGAGAGGAAAACTATGTTTTGTAGAGGAGGTGAATTTACAATGGCATTACATTGGGTTCTGTGGCAGGTATTCAGAAACTGACTGGATRCTCTATTGGATATAGGGATTCTGGTGATTTGTAATGATTAGTCCTGCAAAACACAGTGACCTGGACAGATTTTTTTTTCTATATGTCGCTGTAATAGGATCTACTTTGATGGAAAAAAACTCTCCTCAGAATATGCCCAATTACGCAAGATAAAACTTCAGCCAGGCCTCCGGGAATGACATCCAATTCTGTCTTGCACCTGAAGTCATCTTTTTTTCCCAACAACACTGATAAACATCACTTTTCTCTCCAGCACAGAGGCCCAAGGCTAAAAATATTCCCTGCATAGTGTTTCATGAAAAATGTCAGGGTTTTGAAAACTATTTTATTTTTGTATCAGCATGAAAAATTAAACTTTAAAAWTTTTTTATGAGAAATAAAAAATCAGAGACTGTATTATCTATGCAGATATAAGATAGGCAAGAGACACACATGCCAGACCACACAAGGAGAATGAGATCTAAGTCATCAGCCCAAGCAAGAATGGTGAATAGTAACTTAATGCTTGTGGCAGCAAACCTTACCTTGGSCAGGACTTCCACTTGGAGGTTAGGAAATGGAAATGGTTAGGGGTTGATGGACTGATACAGAGACTGGAAAAGTAAAAATGTTTTTGCAAAAAATTTCTGTCCACTCGCATTCATCAGGGGAATGGTTCTTAGAGTTCTGCCTGCCACTCAGCTTTCTGCATTTGCCAATTCTGCCAGGTCAAAGCAATAAGATCTGTCTGATTTTGAAGCCYTGTAGCTACTGCTCTGGTCTGTAGCAAAGCCACTTGTGACTATGAACAGTTTCATCGTCTTTTGCAGCCTCGTGCTTCCACCTATTTCACTCCAGCCTAATGACACAACAAAAATAATTTTTCCTGTCATCTATTACAGTCCTGTTATACGCTTGTCTGGTTTTCTCATTGGTTTCCCCTGTGCCCCTTCCCTTCCCATCCTTCTTCACTCCAATTTGTTTCATGCTGTCTTCAAAACTGAAGTGTTCTTCTTCATGTGGCCAGCATCTTTTTTAAAATTTCTCCTTAAAATCAGTTTATTCTCCTTCTCCCTCTCAGGACTGTGCATATCTTGTTCTCATATTTGTTGTTAAGGCCTGCTTCAAGTCTGTGGAAAATCTACCTTGGAACACAGGCTTTTGGCTTAAGTCCCTTTGGCTTTATTTGCCTTCTGGTATGGTGTGATGTAAACAGTAGCAGAAATGTTATAATCATAGTGTTCTCAAAGCACAAGTAACAGTGTTGTTTTTCAAATGTCCATAAGTTGTGGGAGATAGCAAAATACACATATCACCTTTATGGTGCTCAGCTCCAGATGGAATATAGATTTCAGACCTTTGAGATTAACAGTGCCAACTTTGACACAACCTCCTGGGGATGAATTTCTTCTTAGCTACACTATGTGATTTAATCTACCACCAAACAATTTTTGAATAATATTTTTTTTGCCTCGTTATTTTCACATTTAACATTGACTTAAACTTTTCTGATACTATAAAGAAATAACTTTGATTTAGACAGTTATATTGTAATTTAACATTTGCATCTTCATTCCTTGAGCAGCTCAGTTATATAACATGTTGTCTTATTTTATCTACCTGATTCCCCCCTCCCATTCAGCAGCTCATAGTAAAGCTATCTGCAGAAGTGGAAATTTCTATTCTTATTCCAGTTATGGAAAGATAGAAGGTTTTCAGGATAACATGCTGTCTCACAGAAAATCTGTTTTGATTACAGTATTAGATATAAGAAAATGACTGATCTTAAAAATTCCATTACAAAAATTTCTACAGTTATATTGGATCCTTTATTAGATTTGATTACGTTGCATTATGGTATGGCAGGGATGAAAGATAATGCCACAGATAGTTTCTCTAGGAATGGGTGTGCGTGTGTGAACTTCAGTTCTAAACTGCCTTGACTTTTTTCCAGGTAAAATCCAGTACTATGGGTTAGGACTGCCTAGGAAATAGTTATGTAATATATAATTTTTGAACAAGTTATTCAAGATTTGAGCTTACAYAGTGCAAAAATTTGACTGCAATCTTGTACTAAAGCATTTATTCCCTAGCAGAATCCTTCATGGAATAAGGGAATGATTTGCAGTACACACATACTAAGATTTTGTCATATATTGTTCTTATGTGAACTACTGTGAACCTTTTCTTGTATAAAAGTGCGTATTGAATATTGGTCATGAAATGAACATTCTGAGTTTTCTTGCAGGGACTCACGGGATCAGATTACACGGGGTCGTACAGAACTGTCTCCTTCCAAAAAAATGCAGAATGTAGAATTCTCTTGCTAAGTCATGCTACATCTGAACACAGTATTCAAAAGAAAAATATTCCTCTAAGTCCTGCTGTTATTGCCTGCCCTCTTTCTAACATTTGCAGAGGTTCTGTGAAAGGAAGACGTGTGATAGATGTAGTCAATAAAAGAGAAATAGTCTGCCGAAGAAGTTGTATAGCAAACCTCTGTTTCCAGAGCTTGGGCTTACTTGATGCTGCATGGAGGAGTGCTAACAAGCTACATTGCTTTATTAACTTTCTAAAGATCAGCTTGGATACTAGTTTTAAAGGGAAAAGAATAAATCCTTCCTTTTGTAACTTCACCGAAGTCTTTTAAAATTATACTAGATAGGCAATTCATCCAGTATCTACAACAGATTTTGTTTAAAAAAATTAAGTAATTGATAATGTTGAGTGCACAATTGTATGAATTTCAAACTCTAATTGTAATTAGAATAGATTCATATGTGAGCTTGGGCCTTGTTTCTTTTACAATATTTCTGCAGTCAAACAAATTTCTTCAGAAGATCACATTTCTTGAGTCTATAACTTGGCACTAATGAGTCCTTGATTTACTGAACATTTCACAGATGTATTTTCTTTATTTTTCTGGTGACTCATTTTCTGGAGAACTTACTATACTCTTAAAACTTCTGTTGCATTTTGCAGAGATTTTGCCAGAGCTACTATTGACTGAGGTCTTCAGATTTTACCCACAGTCTGTGTTTAATTAGTAGAATCAAAGTGCTGTAAGGCATAATACAGAAATATAGTTAGATGTCCACCCACCCATTTTATTTTTTTATTTTTAAGCTTTGTTTTCTGAGAAACACTTGGGCAGTGAAGGTCTGATCACAGGTGAGGGACAGCTCAGGCTGGAAGGATGAGATAATACAGAATAGCAACAACAAAAAATTCCCCTCCAGAACCTACTCTGCCTCTTCAATTTCTATTCTGTCCAGAGGAGCTATAAAACTGAAGAAAGGTGAGTAATAGATTTGAGAGCCATCAGAAATATAAATTATAGTTAGACATTTCCTATCAGCATCCCATGCAGTTAATGATAAACAGTCAATGAAATGTATGCACTTCTAGCATTTTTATAATGAATCTATTGCTTCCATGACAGTTTACTGTCAAACATTAAGCTTAGGAATTTATAACTGTTGATACCATTTTAATAGATGGTCTAGATATGTTGCAGTCTCTTTTTTTCTTTTTATGAGTGTGACACTATCACCTGTACCTTACCTAATGAAGTCTAAATGGCTCTGTAAACATGCACACACGCACACACACACACACACACACAAACATAAACACACAGATTCCTTTTACCTCCTCTCCTCTCCTCTCCTCTCCTCTCCTCTCCTCTCCTCTCCTCTCCTCTCCTCTCCTCTCCGTCCTTCATTTTTTCTTTTTTCTTTCTCTTTTTCTCCCATTTCCCTCTCCTTCCCTCCCTCCCTCCGATCCTTCCATCCACCATCAATCTTAAGAATAATTTCCTTAGAATCTAACAGTTCAATTGCTCAGAGGAAATAATAATAAAAAAGAATTGATACAAACAGGATTATTTAAACTCTGTAATTCCCTAAAAGAGGATCACCTCTGTACTTACTGCCTGATTTATTATTGATTTTCATACCAGTTCTTTCTGAGTTTACAATATTATATGCTAGATGCCTTCAAAGGTATTGAAATAGTGAGTGCTCTGCAGGCCTGATTCCTTTATATCATTTCAACATCTTTTGCCCAGGAATAAGTGATCATTCTAGAGTTAAGAGGCAGAGAAATGCTTCTGATCTCCATCACCAGAGAGGGTCTCATCTTCAAAATTGCGCATGGGCATCAGTCTTTCACTGGTCAGTTTTTGAGTCTGATTGTTTGTAGAAAAAATATTTGCATGAAAACTTTCCTGCACTTTGAACCTAGCTTAACCCTAAGGATGCCATGGTTAGAGATGATGAGATATATATCAGCTTTCATCAGGTCAAGCACAATTTTATCTCTGCAGTGAAGGTCTGATTCTCCTCGTGATACTTCAATGCTAAGTTAACTCTACTGATTTTATTAGCTGCCAAGCTAGGTGAGTTGTTCATGAAACACCTTCCTTTCCCTGCCAGGCAGTTGTGGTCTCCTTGCCCTCAGACTTCTCCACAGTGACGGCTTTCAAAGATGGGTCAGACTGCTTTTCCTGGTATTATTGCTGTCCTGTTTCCTCCTTGCAAGCTCTTCTTTTTCTTACCACAGAAGGGATAAGACCTCTCTTGTAGCAAAGTAGTTGAAAAGAATAGATGGCATATTCAAGTCATGTCTGGAGGTAAGTTGCTTATTGCAAGATAAATAGCACTGAACATCAAAATGTATGAAAGTGACAGGCTAGGCCTTCAGTTTATTTTAGTACCTTATAATTTGAATATTAATCCCTTCATTTGGAAATGTATCACATGCTCTCTCTTTTTTTATAAATACAGGACGGACATTTTTACCTACTTATAGCAGAAGCCTGAGCAGTTGGTAATAATCTTGGTGGTTTTTAACTAGATCCATGTTGGACTGAAAAAAAAAAGTTTTATCTGCTAACAGAATTGGACAATTTGGTACCATTTTGTCATGTATGCAGCATTCATGTATGTTCATTAGCTACATAGTTTAGGAATCCTATATTGTGTAACCAGATGAAGAGTTGTATGGGAACTACTAGCTAATATCTTACCTCTCAACTGCCTGTGCAGGTTGCCTATAAATACGACAGCTATATGTGTAATTACCTACCTTATGTGGTAAAGATGGGATAGGAACTGGGGAAAACATGAATGAAGACTCATAGAATCACAAAATTGGTAAGGTCAAAAGGGACCTCCAGAGATCATCTAGTCCAACCACACTGCTCAGCAGGGTCACCGAGAGCATGGTAGACAGGGTTGCATCCAGGTGGGCCTTGAAGATCTCCAGAGAAGGAGACTCCACCACCTCTCTGGGCAACCTGTGCCAGGGCTCCGTCACTCGCACAGGGAAGAAATTCCCCCTCACGCTCAGGCAGAACTTCCTGTGCTTCAATTTCTGCCCATTGCCTCTTGTCCTGTCACATGGGACAACTGAAAAGAGTTTGTCCCCATCCCCTTGACACCCTCCCTTCAGGGACTTGTACACATTGATCAGATCCCCCCTCAGTCTTCTCTTCCCCAGGCTGAAGAGGCCCAGCTCTCGCAGCCGTTCCTCGTAGGGCAGGTGCTCCAGCCCTCTGATCATCTTTGTAGCCCTCCGCTGGACTCTCTCCAGTAGCTCCATGTCTGTCTTGTACTGCGGAGCCCAGAGCTGGGCACAGCACTCGAGGTGAGGCCTCAGCAGGGCTGAGGAGAGGGGCAGGATCACCTCCCTCCACCTGCTGGCAGCAGTCTTCCTAATATACCCCAGGAGACCATTGGCCTTCTTGACCACAAGGGCACATTGCTGGCTCATGGTCAGCTTGTCATCCACCAGCACTCCCAGGTCCTTCTCTGCAGAGCTGCTCTCCAGAAGGTCAGCCCCCAGCTTGTACTGGTGCCTAGGGTTATTGTTCCCTAGGTGCAGGACCCTGCACTTGCCCTTGTTGAACCTCACGAGGTTCCTCTCCACCCAACTCTCCAGCCTGTCCAGGTCTCTCTGAATGGCAGCACAGCTCTCAGGTGTGTCAGCCACTCCTCCCAGCTTGGTATCATCAGCAAACTTGCTGAGGAGGCACTCCGTCCCCTCATCCATGTCATTGATGAAAAAGTTGAACAGGAAAGTGAGCAGAAGTGAGGACAGAGCAGTATAATGCACAGGCTAAATGGCAGAGGCTGGTAACATGGCAGTTTAAAGGCATGAAAGAGGTAAGAGAAGAAGAATTTATAATGAGTGCTGGAGACTAATCAGATTTTCAAATGCTGTAGGGCACTTGGAGCAGGGACATGAACAACTAGTAAGGGCTGTGAGCAAATTAGGATGGAGAGTCTACTGGGATAAGGGGGTCATGAGACAAGCCAGCTTTCCGAGAGATAAAACTGTTCATGCTCTATGATAGCTATCTGAGAGATTAGTATAGGCAAGATGGATGTGAATGAGTATATTGAGGAGAAGCTGAAAATTAAGACCCAAGTATGGATAAGAGAAAGCACAAAATAGAGAGAAAGTAAATGCAGAAGGCAATGCTGGAGAGGGATGGGGAAGTGAAAGGAGCTCCTACATTACTATACGTTACAGGAAGAGAACGGACCTCTATACGGTCCTGCATGAAGAGGTTTTCCTCCTGTTTCAGTCACAGGGACAACCACAGGCTGGTTTCTGTAATTTTACCTTTTATTATATTCTCTTGAAGCAAATTATTTTAAAGTCTTCTTTCTAGTGAGTATCTGAACAGTTCATAACAAATCATCCCTTCCAGGAGATCATTCATTATTAGACATATTGATGGCATGTTTGAATCTCTAAAGTGGTAATTTATGCTATTAGCTGAGTTGTCTTGATGACCTTCACTACACTAGTATTTTACTCATTCTTTCATATTCTTGTACTTCATACATACCAGAGAATAATTCATATCCTTGGTAACCTTTGCAAATGATTTCCCCAGAGGTTTTTCTTCATCAATACCAGAGAAAACTAACCCATTGTCATCATCCTCTAAAAAGTAATTAGCCATGAATAATTGCTCCTTCCTGACATCTTTCTAACTTTGCACTGAATTGATTTTTTTTTAAAGTAGATCTATTAATTGTGGAAGCATTAGGCTGCCTTCACACTTTTATTCTCCCAYTCCTTATTCTCTGCTTTTGTTACAAGTGTTCTGGATTACATTTTGCTTGTCTTGTTTAATGTTGCTTGCACATTTCCCCACCTTTATGATATTTTGAATTCCAGACTGAGGGAATAGATTTTTCTATACAATGTTATTAGATTCGATTTTGGAATAGTTTTACTTGGTGAGTTATTTTCACGGAAGTCTTAGGCTACTTTCATAGAACATTTTTTTTTCCTACTTGCCCAGTAGGATTCCCAGTGTGTCCCTCCCAGGCAAGTTCCAGGGAATAAATATCCACCAGAGTTGTGGTCCCCAAACCTTTTGTAATAGAGACTCGCTTGACAGATTTAGCAAGTGTCTGTGCTTCTTTAGGCTTTTTGGAGTCAGCAAAACTCCTGCCTCATGCTCGGGCTGTGGCATACCTGTGGTAAACTTACGTCTCACCAGTGAAGCCAAGAAAAACCATAGCAGCTCTGTCAGTGCATGACTAAACAGCTATCTTGTCTATGCTATAAACCTAAACACACTTGTCTCAAAAATGAAAACTTGTTCTCCCGTCAAGGGTGTTGCTTGAAAATACGGGTGAATGCATTTTTCTCTTCCTATTTGTTAGTTTGTCAATTGTGACTCAGTTCTTCCACTTTCTATGGAGCTTTTTATATATTGGCAATGYTCTTAAATGGGCTATGAGGGAGGAATGCATTTTCCTTCAACGTAAGGGAACCCTTCAGCCATTAGCTACACAAGGAGATGTACTCAGATGTTTTAAATGGCCACAATTTTACCACATTTAATAGAGCCATGCCTTTTTTAATAACAGAATCACAACAACTAATGATGCCGCTGATATAGTGCTGTGTGTCCCACAGGCGAGTCCCTGTGCTTCTGCGTATGAGTAGAAAATTTCCCTGTTTTTCCCTACTGGACTGTCTGAAACCTTCCTAATATTATGAGAACTGCTGGGTCCCCATCTCTCTTTTATAGAATGCATTGGTGCTCAAGATGTGTTTCAGAAACATTTGCATCCATCTTAATAATTTAAATGACTTTTTAAAAAATTTCTAAAGACRTGTAAACGTTGAAGCTTGCTGTCTTGGGCATTTCTAGATATCTTTTTATTGCTTGCCCTTCTGTATCTGTGGGCTTCCTTTCTCTGCACTGTGTCTTTCCTCTCCCCTCAATATATTTGTAAAGGTCTTTTTTATTTTTCTAATCAATTCTGCTATTCTGCTTCTCTGATTTGTTTGTTCTGTACAGCTATCTGACTAAATGACTCTTTATTTACGTTGGTCTGCTTTCCCCTCTCTATCATAATATATTTTTTTAACTTCCTATAATTTATTAGTCATTTGGAAATTTATTCTCTGTATTCCTGCTTTTTTTTCTTGTAAGTCTAGGACCTTAATCATAGTGGAATTGGAGAATGTTGTGGGTTTTATACCCTCTTCCATTTTTTCCTGATAGCATCTTGGCTTTGCAAGCCTTCTACGTGCCAGGTCCTCCTTGATTTCCATTAAAGTTCTTTTTTTAGGATTGAACTCTTGTTTACTTAAATCCTCCAAGTGCACTTTTCCAGAATTGAAAACCTTTACACTGTTTTATTACATGAACTCATTCTTTACTCTGTTGGATACAAATATCCAGTAGCCACTATTTTCAGGTTTCTCTCTCTCTCTCTCTCTCTCTCTCTCTCTCTCTCTCTCTCTGTTTTTTTCCTATCCGTAAACACTACTCTAGACTGAGGACTCCTTAGCTCTGACTTTGGTAGCTACTCCCTGAATCTTAATGTTATCTTCCAAATGATTTAGGCATTTGCTTCTGTGTATATATATATATATATATATCAGTGAAAATTCCCCCAGAAATGTAGCAAGAGTATGCTAGTACAGGAATATTTTACACTTTCTTTTTGCATGTCTCAAGTACATTTTCCTTTTCTGTCTCTGAATCTCAGCTCACATCTTCACTGTGGYAGTACTAGTTGTTGGAACAGTGAATATTTTCCTGTACCATAGCATCACATGCCTTATTCTTGTTTTTCTATCTCAGCTTTGTACTGCTGCGCTTAGACTGAAAATACAAGTTCATGGGGATCCCCAAGGAAGGGAACTGTATTCTGTAGGGAAATTCTAGCTATGGTTACAAATTCTGGTTATATTTTCCATTGTAACGGGGCTTCTTTATATTCATTAGTCATAATTTATGATGTTTATTTACCTATCTATGCTTGAATAGGACCAGACAAAACTGGAGAACATTTAGATTATATAAACTGTATACATGTGTACAGAGGAGAATGGTTCTTGTCTCCAAGAATGAAATATGTTTTGCACTTCTTTTTTCTTTATTCTTATAAAAATATATTGGACTCTATTAATAATGGACTCAATTACTGCAGCAGCATCTTCATTGATTTATATCCCTCTGGCATAGCTCAATCCACAAGATGTCAACAAACAGAATGTAAAGATTCTCCCAGATGCGCGATCCTTTCATGCCACCCCACCACAGACTCCAAGAGACTCCTTATTATTACTTTTGATCTCTGTAGGTCTTCATATTATGAAATCCTTCTGTAAACTCAGCTGCATGCACATTTCATCTGTACAGAAAACACTTCGGTTGACTTTACATTTTTTCCACCTTCAAAATTCTTTGTTCCTGTCCATGAGAAGTTAAATTTCTCAAGGGAAGAGGGAGTGAAACCTCAGTAGAATAGAAATTTGAGAGGAAAATCCCCTATTGACAACTAGGTATCAAAAAGATTCATAGGCATCTCACTGGGAGTGTTATTTAACCTCAGATGCTTCTATGTTGCCTGTATATAATCTGATATTATTCGGATTCCAAGTACATCTAATTATTACTACAGAAATGTAAAATAAATGTGCATATAAATTATAGATTAAGAATGAGGATGCCCTAGTAACTAATTCCACATAGTTCAGCTACTTTTTTTTCCCTATTATATTATTGGTTTAAGTTTGAAGTGATATAATCCTTCTTTAAACTTCTTTGAGAATTGCTTGCATTATTCTTTATTTGCTCCTTCTGAAGCCTCCATATATGAAAGGTTATTTGTTTTGGCACTACCATTTGCTAAAAATTAATAGGAAAAATTCTTGTAAGCATTATCATGGTATCTCTCACAGTTACAAATAATAATTTTCTTTCCAAAATATCTGCCCACTCCCTTTTTTTTTCCAGGAAAGATACCTGCTGATATGAAAATTGCATACACTCCACTCACATGGACAGAGAAAAAACACCCAGGACCAAACTTCCTCCTGAGGGACCAGGTGAAATTCCTCTGATTTCTTTGCTTATGTTAGCATTTAATTTAGCCTAGATTGTTCTGGAAGGCATTTCAAAAGTTAACAATGTGTGTCTYGCTGTACCYAGAAATAGTGCTGACTCTTCCATGYCACTTCTGGGTCACAACGTTGTCAGCTCCTGCTGTTTAAAGGAGTCTCATGATACTTGTTGTTTTTTCTTAAAGTCCCAGATTCTGGGGACATATCTCATATTTCATTTTTTAAAAGCATACGTTTATAGTTCACATGGTAGCTCAGAAACCCTTGATAACTTGACCTGAGTGCACCCTACATTCTCAGAAACTTGGTGTTCAATAAAAAGAAACCAACATTTATGAGACTCTTAAAAATTTCAAGGTAYTTGGCTAGTTTTATTCCTCAGAAACTGTAGCAGAGATAATTCAGGACTTCTGAATGCATGTGGTTAGCGATGCAGAGTCAATAATAAAAAAAGAATAGTTTGCTTTCATTTGCAATAAAGCATGCTTCTGGCTGCGGTTTGTGCTCAAAGTTCAGTGAAGCCCAAGTTTTATATTGCGACCAACAGTTTTTCAACAGGAGGGGTACTTTGGCTATCTAGTCACAGCCTTRGGAGAAATAAGGACTCAATTCACAGATGTCCTCTAGATTGTCTCAGTAGCTATGGCCAACCCATGTGTGACTTCATCTCTGCCATAGCAAAATGCGGTTGATATTATTTTTCACTTTGCAAGGCTATTTTGAAGATTGATTCATTAATGGTCTAGGGGTGCTCAGATACTGTGAATGGGGAGAGGGCAGAGGCAGATAGAAACTGGTGGGCTATATAAGTGCTGAGGCAGAGCAAAATATTCTCATCTACATTTGGTGACATTATGGRTAATACTATCTTTTTTGATACTTCCAGTTGCACAGAAATATATCTATAATATATATATATATGTATATATATGTATGTGTGTATATGTATAAATACATAAATGTATGTGTAAACTTCTTTGCAGWGTTAGCTGAAACTCTCATCGCTTTTCCTTGGAGCTATGCCCTGCACAGTATATTAAGGGTATGTGCAAACTGCTCATGCTCTGAGGTGACCAAAAACTATGTGCTGGAGGACTGTGATGCTGAGCCCAGCTAGCAGACATGAACTGGAGGCTCTTTTGTGGCACTTTGGGTGCATGCATCCATCCTGCCAGCAGCTTGAGTGCAGCTCCCACAATGATACGAGGGCAGGCGACTGACAGCGGGACTGTTGCTAGGATGAGGGCTGATGGTTAATCTGGTCCCTGACTGTGGGAGTTAATAAATCTGTACAGGCTGCAAAAACAAACATTGCCAGATTGCCAAGAAATCCCCTGGCACGGGCTGGCCAGGTCTTCTGGTGCTCTGCGTTGATCATCGCACAGAGTTGGGATCAGAACRGCTGCACATCCTGCAAACTGGATCGCAGACAAATTTCCCTTTCACCTGTTTGCAACAGATTTAGGTAGGTACAGTCCAGGCTCATGTCTCCAGGTGACRCGTTTCAAGTGCTTCTCTTTCCTCAGATATACTCTTGAAAGCCCCTGTGTYGCTGCTGCATAGCCTGGGCTACCAYGCGGTAGGGACTGGGGTTGTTCATCGCATTTTGCCCTGCAGCCACGTTTTCATCAGGGGTGTTCGATACCCACGGTTCTTCTCTGGGCACAACTCCGGAGAGACAGTAATGACAAGATGACTTCCTTAAAAGAAATCATTACTTATCCTAAGCGTAGGGGAGAGAAGGCAACATAAAGAAAAGAGGATTTTAAGACAACAAAGGCCTATTTGTGAGTCTGTCTCACTCGGATTAGCGCCAGGCACTGACAGGGATACTAAATAGGCTTCCTGCTAGCTGTCAGCCCCAGCGGCTGTGGTTAGGGTGTAGCCTCTGTCTGTCTCCCTGTGTATCTGGGAAACTCCCACCCTTTCCATAGAAAGCCATTTGATTGCTAAACTTGTCTATCCTCTCCCCTTCCCGCATTTCTTGAACCCCCACATGTCTGTTGAGAGGTATATCATCTGAAGTTATTTCTTTGCCTTTTTCCTGGTTTCCCAATTTCCGTTTCGATTTTGTGCAATAGCTTTTTCTCCAGGAAGCCATAAATAACCATATCACAATTCGGTATTTGGGAATTATCCAAGAGCTGCCCCATTTCTGTCACAGTCTGTTTCAGTGTCACAAGCAGTCTTTGGGTTTTTGGCAGTCACTCCATTTTCTATAGTACCTGGTGAAAAAAGGGCCAATGTCAAGGTATTGCTGCCTCGTAGGAAAAAATCAGTATACATTTTACAAAATAAAGGCAAGGTTGCTACAAGTTTTGGAATATAATCTTTGCACCTCTCCAAAACGCAAAATTTCTTTTCTTATACTGTGAACTATTTAGGYAAGGGTTTTACTGCAGCCTTTCTCAGCTAGCAGTTTGGTGAGACCTTTCTGTGTGGCTGTGATACTGCTGGAGTCAGGAGCAGATATGACAGGAGAAATCCTAGTCCAGTTAAAGTGTTGCCATGGACTTAAGCCAGGATTTTGCCTGAAGTTTCTGCACAGCAGAAAACCCTCTATGGGCGCAGAGGAATGAGCTCTGATGTAGTTTCTTTTCAACCRGGAGTGGAAGTCAGCTCATCTAACCTAAGCTGTCTCAAAGTCCRGTGTCTAGTCTAAACCAGTTTTCCAGGCTACCTTTATAATTAATAGAGGGAGCTAAGCTCCAGAGGGCAATTGATGCTGCTTGTCTGAGACACCTACTTTAGGACTGGATCAATCAGTCTCTTCAGTGTTTTTCTTTCTTTGCTAACTACAGGTGGATGCTARACAACCAGCTTAGACTAGACGCTTCCAGTTAGGGAGGTAAATAGGACTTTTATTATCTGCATGTTGCCATGCCTGGGGAGTAYGAGTATAAACTCCTGGAGGATCCCTGCTATCTTACTTCTTGTGATTGAAAAGGGAATCAATATTTGGAAGTGAATTTGCCCCTTCCTGTTTGCAAAATGCTGTCCTTAACTGTGAGGCAATAACTGCAGGCTCGATGCGGAATAAGACACAAATTAAAGCAGACTGCAGACATAAAACACAGATGCAACAGCTTGTAACTACCAATGCCTCTGTCAGCGGTTACCAAACCTTCCTCTCAGGCACTGTGACTATTACAACGTCAAAACTCAGCGCGCAGATCAGGCTGCCGACTGCCTTCAGCTGCTGGGCAAGGATGAGATGTAAACACAGCATCCAAATAAGGGACCGTCTATATGCAGCCCAGGTGAAATCAGAGATGTCTGCAGCCCTGCCTGCAGTGCAGGCGCCCATCTGAAGCGCTGACACGCAGTAACGACGGCTTTCTAAGATGACAGGCTCTTTTCTTCCGTAAGCCATCCGGTCCTCGCGCGTTGCTGCCGTCTGCGCCGGTGGCGTTTGCGGGCACTCGTCGTTCCGCACAYCGCTATTCATAGGAGAAGAGCTAAAGGAGACGAGAACTCGCAGCAGCTGTCTGAGCCCTCGTAAGTGGCAAGGGGGCAGAGGCAGAGCCTACAAGTGGCGGAAAGAGACAGTTTACACTTTGACAGGCTAAAGCGAAGTTAAAAAACAACCAAACAACCAAGCCTCTAAGTAGTGTTTGTCTAACTGTTTTCAAAGATGGCATTTTGAGTTTTATGTTGCTTTAGTCAGTGATGTGTTTTAGCCGAGAAACAACAGAAATCGCGTTGAGCTCATCTCAAACACACACAAAATATTTTACTCTCTTTTCTTTTATCTCCCCTTTCAGATACAGCTCAAGAGAAATATGTTCCAAGTGACAGCATCTTTGACAACCTGCACTTTTTATTCTACCTTTTGTTCTTCTTCCTCTGAAAAGTCATGTGATGGAGATTGCTGGAGAACACTGATACTCTCCCTACATATGTAAAAAAAGAAAATAAATAAATAAAAGAAAGAAAGAAAGGAAGTAACCATATACTTCCCAGAAGGCCAGATACAGTCTTTAACTACAGCATCAAGTGACCAAGGGAAAGACTCTGGACCTCTGAAGCCGTCTGGCGAAGGACTTATCCTTGCTAAAATATGTCTAAAAGAAATGATAGGACATTGAACAGAATTGCTCCCATTTTTTTCCAACAAAATTTGACACAATAAGCTCATGATCCCACAAGCACTATTAAAATGTCTCAAAATTGAGTTTTATGAATGTCCTCTGGGCCAGCAAATGCTGTTGATTTGCAGAGAGGTAGTTTCTGAAAATATGGACAATGTTTCTTTATTTCATTGTTATCAATTCTTGAATAGGAGCAACATCTTTTCATTTTAAGAATTCGAAACATTTGATTTTTGCCTCAAATGCACCTGTCTTGACCTGTGTCAGAAGTCAGCAAGCACTTATGAATATAATTAACTTTATTCGCACAATCAGTGCTAAGGACAAAAGTAAACTGTTTTTGAGAGGCTTTCCGTAACTCTTATCTCTGGTAGTGGAGGTTATATAATGATTTTTATCCACAGAATTCTGGTGAAATAAAGCAATATTACTATCCCCTTTTGTACAACTAAGAGAAATGATGACACAAAAATTAAGTTATTTTCTTTAAGTTCATTTACAGTAAAAAAAAAATAGGTTACAACTCAAAAGAAAGTTTGTTTTAAATTAGTTGATATTGTTGTCCCAAAGATTTTTTCTATGTATCCATAAACAAAGTAAGTCTTGCTCTTAAGTGATAGTGATCATTTATAATGAGCGAGCTCTACTGTGAAATGAGTAAAAATTGTATTATAATGTGAATGTGTGAGTCTGCATGTGCATGTATTGGAATTTAGAGCTACTAAACTGAAATTTAGACCCTCCAGGTCTCTGGGCAGAACAGAAGTTTCCAAGCATGCTGAACAGAGTACCCAAACAAGCAAAGATCACTGAGAAGCGATGAAGAAACACACAGTGAATATTTTCAGAGCAAGGTCATTGTTCATTAATATTGCTACAGAGAGTTTAGCTACACGTTGAATTCTTCACAAGCTCTAGTTATCAAAATGCATGATGCTCAGAATCATTGTTTGAATGTAAAGCAGTGTGACTAGTCGTTCATTTAGAGATGGAGGAGCTGGCTGAAATTGGGAGGACCTGCCCTCTGCTTGGTGGTGTTTTTCTGTTTGGCTGCTAAGACAACCTTTAGGAGGTGTATCCCACCATCTGTGAAAGCTCAGGAATTATCTCTTTGGAGCATCTCTGGGTAAAAATTCAATTGATTTTGTCGACCATCAGACAATTGGAAACCTGAATGAGGGTGTACAATTCACCCAGCATCTGCTATGTATACCCACCAACTATTACGTAGTCTGAAGTTCTCACTAGATCAGGGAGCTATTTGGTGGAAGAAGTAACTTTCTATGTAAAAGAAAGGCCAATCCTAGGCAAATTTCCAAACACTGCTTCCTCATAGAAGGGAAAGGGATAACAGGAGATGGAGAGAAAGGTAGTGATAGGAGGCACACAAACCCCATGTCAAAGATACAATATGCTCTCATCTCTGATGTAGTGGGAACAGAGGAATGAAGAAACCCATGTGGGTGCTGGAACAGGGGCAATGAAGAGTTAAAGGATGGCATAGGGAAGACTAAGAAATCTTGGTGCAAATGTCTGGAAATGGAAGCATAAGGGAGCCCTGACTAACCAAAAGGAAAGAAATAYAGAGCTTTAGTACACAGGAAAGGGAATTGTAGCAGGCCCTTAAAAGAAAGACAATGAGGAAGAGGGCACACAGAAACTTTCTGGAGACGTGAAAGGATCAGAGACCTCTAGTGCCTACAGTGAATCCAGGCTGCAGAAGCAAGAAGGCTTTTACCCTTTTTTGGAAGGAACATGTCCTTGGATATGCCTGTCCGTTTTCTAGTTTGGCCAGATTCCTGTGCTGTCCTTTGGAGGATGGGCTCGGTTGAGCGTCCTCTCTTAGATGACTGTGAATACTGAATAGGTCTGAATCTTGACGCCTTCACTGGTAGGAGCCTTGGTGGTATCTCTCCAAGGCAGATTTGGTGTTAGGTCTTGAGAGCAGCAGGAAACTGCAGTGTTTTTGTTTTACTATCCAGAAGTGACCACAGTATAATAGCCTGGTTAAGTGGAGAAGTGAGCATGGTTTACTTAAACCTGAATATACAGTCCAGTTCTGAAGGCAGAAGAACTTCTTTTGTGGGAGGAGACTGCACGATCAAGTGCTATGTTACCGAATATGCAAGGTATTTGTTTATTCTCTAACAAAAAGCCATATTGATGAATTACACAAGTCCTTTCTGAGTATTCAGTTAAATTTAACACTTCAAGCCTCCCAAATGTAGGGATTTCATCTCCTCACCATCTCACTGGTTTGCAAAAGCTGTACATTTTTTTTTTTTTTTTGCTTGAGCCGAAACTTCATGTATGGAAACTGTGTCAAGGTRAGAAAGCAGATAATGGCAATTCAGGAAGGCCAAGGAAGATTTTTTTTGTTGCTATTTTGATCCTAATTTAAAACATAGCTCCCAGCTACAAGAGAAAAAAACAAGATACAGGCCATTAAGCTGTAATGGAGGTACATCTTCAGACCTCTTTGAAGTATATAAGAAGAGATGTGTAAAAGCAAAAAGCAATAGTTAGCATTTTCTTTTAGTACTTTGTATCAGAGATTCTCAAAGAACTTTGAAGAAATAGATCTCACAGTCTCCCTGCGAAGTATGCATGAGCTGTTGTTCCCATTTTACAGAAGACTGAACTGAGTCCTGGAAAGATTCATAGGTATGAGGTAATATAAATGGGAAGCCCATGACAGATGCGAATATACCACCCCATTCCCAGGTCTGTGCAGCAGCAGCATGATGGTTTTGTGTTTTCCTACAGCAAAACAGAAGTTTAAAGTAAACGACAAGCTGTTATACATGTATTAAGAAATCCTTTCGAAATACATTTAGTTGTATGTTAATGAGAAAATTCTACCTTGAATGCTTTCATCTAGTTCACAGGCACAGTCAGAAAGGGAATGATGTATATATGCATATCCTTAACAGACAACACTGTTTATCAGAGAAGTTTTTCTATTGCAGTTGCTGTCATCTACAGAACATCCAGTATAGCAGTCTGCTTTGTTGGTCCCAAAATTTTAATTTCTTTCTATCCTTCTTAATACTATTGGAAATTTCATGGATTCTAGGATTTACTTGGCTTTTAATAAAACTAGGTGGCATGTGAATTAGGACACTGGGCCAAAAGCTTCATTTGCCTACAGCTGGTCTGATTTTTGGCCCAAACAACACTTTTACCAAWTTTGAGCAGAAAAAATAATCAGAAGGACATGCAGCTGCTATACAAAGGCCATGGGAAATTAAAATGTTTCCCATAAGGAAACAAATGAAGAAAATACATATGCAGTTTGATTAGAATTCACATTGTAACATCATTAATTACTAAGAAGCCACAGGTGGGAATGACATGAGGCATGAAAATATGATTATGAAGGGGAAATGATGATTCTGTGTCAATAGCACCGTCCTTAYAAAATGTGTTTATAAGGGATTTCAGACTGATGAAGGGCTAAGGCTGTCAGAATTATATCTCAGCAGATGAAATATTTCATAGGAAATAAGTATGAAGCAATAGAATTTTTGTCACACTTAACATTTTTCAGTCCTTCACAAACATAATTTAATTTGTCTTTTTAACAGGAAAGTGTGTAAACACTTAGCAAGTTACTGGCTTTCTGTAAACAATAACTTTTCCTGGCAGWTTATAATTTTATAGTTAGGGAAGTGAAGGAGAGGGATGCTTAGCAAAAACAAAATGAGTTCATATCAGAACTGAGATTCAAAAACCCTGTATTCAATGTTCTGGGCTCTTTTCRATTGTAATTTATCCTGTGCTGCCTTACTTTCCTTCTGCTAGTTCTGTTCATATGCTTCTGCCTGGAAGCTTTTCTCAAAGATTCAGTCACTGGTATACTCCAGGCTTTAAAAAGTTGTTTCAGAATATACTAAAGTGTCTGGAGCTTTCACATTTTTTTAATTAAACCAGTAAATTGAAGTAATAAGAAATAACACCAGGAACTGATCCAACTCATTATGCTTATTTACTGAACAAAATTTGAAACCAATTTTACTGTACATGAGACTGTATAGGTAAAGCTAGTTTAGCTAACCATTATAAATGTTATAGAAGCTGCCAGCTAGTAACCAATCTGTTCTCTTGTGCTAATCTTTTCCTGCCACAAATTACAAACATAATGGAGCAATACTTGAAAGATCTTTTCACACTTCTGAATACAAAGATCTGTCCCTTTTCAAAGAATCCAATAGTGGAATTGATGGATGAATTAAATCTTTCATCAAATGCCAAGAAAAGAGTATTGATGTCTGTTACTAGCAAAATGAGTAATATTCAGACAAAGAAGCCTTGCCCACCTTGAGGATGTGTTGAAAGTCTCCTCAAAGCCCAGATTTGACAGAGAAAATTATTTTATATTGGTGACTAAAAGTGCAACAACAGTTCTGAAGACTGGGTTAGAGCCATGAAGCCAGAGCATAGTGATTATCCCATCCCTTGCCKGCTTGTGACATGTGAGTTGAAAAAACAGGTATTCACAGATTGGGCAATTTGCATAAGTGACTCCACTGAACATGYCACTCTGCTTTCTGTTCCTGCTAGATGGCTTATATTATCTTTAGAATGGAAAGTAGTAATAGATATCTCTATGTAATTGATTTGGAACAAAATTCTTATATAGGATGAATCAAGAGCAGAAGCAGAGCAAAATGAGACTCGTCAGGAGCAGTATATGACTGTTCAGCAATACGAATCCTTGCTCCTAAACAGAAGCATGGATGAGAAAGCAGCTTCAGAAGGCTGAATAAATAATCAGTATAAGCCTATTTAGAGTGAATTGAAGTTTTCCCCCCCTCCTTTCCCCTAAAATAGAATTAAAATTTGTTTTCACTCCTTTTTTATATTTTCTGTGAAAAGAAGCTATCTCACTGTCCTCAAAACCAATCAGTAAAAAATAAACCAAACAATCTAAAACAAAATCTATCAACTTTTGTTGTTATATCATTGTTTCCTATCTCAAGGAAAGCAATAAAAATATTGATTGGTAGAGGAAAGCTTAAAAATCAAAATGATTTGTCTCAGCAGTAGTTCCTAGAAGAATGAGCTCCTCAGCTGCAGTAAATTGGCCTACTTCTATTGACTTAGATTTTAGTGCCATCGTCACATGTGTCTGAAATGTCACAGTAACTGTGAAACATTAGATATTAGATGTCAAAAATAAGTAGAAACTATCAAGTTTTGTCTTCATATCCAAGCCCTTCAGTCATTCTCTGCCTTGCTTGCTCTAATGTAAGAGAAATCAAAGGACTTTGCTTTATCCTGCTACCATCGTTAGCTCAGCTATCACTTACAGCCATGGAATGACTGTGTCCATGAAGCTCTGCTCTATCACCACCTGAATTTGGATCAGTCAGCACTGCACAGCATGAGCCTCAACATATTGTATCAACAGTGGCAATATTTTTTTACCTCATGTGAGACTGAGCCTCTGAAAAGGGCAGTATCCCCAAATTCCTTATAAGCAAGACCAGAAAGTGTTCTGGAAACCCTACCAGTGATATGTGTGCTGAACATTAAATTGTCATTCTCCCTGAAGAAAGTGCAGACGCATAGAGATTTGTTTTATTTAGCATTCAATATGACTGCTGCACTTAACGTTGAAGCACTTGGACAAGCAGAGGCCAGTCTGCAGGAGAGCAGGACCCTACTTTTTGAGGAGCTGCACAATACTACACCAGTGCAGCGACTCATTTTAYTCTTCATCCTCAGGTAAACTCATCCTTCCTGGACATTCTGTCTCATAACATTTTTCAGTTGCACCCTTCTGCTCTCTTCTATCCTCCAGTTATTTTATGTACTCTTTCTGTCTTGTGTGTCCTTTGTTTTTCATTGTTGTTGCTTTAGCATTCTGAATCCAGACTCAGTAAGTTTGCCTTTGGTCTAATAATTGTGCCAGCTATATCTTRCTATTAGAATTTGCCCTCTGTCTTCTCATCTGTTTCAGTAATTGACCTCTTTATTTGTTAGTTTAACATTTTCATTCCTTGCTCTAGTTATTGTCATTATTCTAGTTATATAGACTCACCAATGTTTAAATCCATAATCATTATATGGAGAAAAAAGCTGCAAGTAATTTGGAACAATAAGTTCCTCTAAAAAAAGAAAATGCTTTGGAGTAAATTTTCCCCTCTCCAATGGATTGTTTTTCAAAGCTAATCAACTAACACACCAGAATAAAATACTGTAGAAAGAGTCAACACATGGTTCTCTGTCCAGTGAATAAATATGAAACAATATCCCACAGCCATATCAAGAAGAATGAGATTTTCTACATCTTCCACTTTTGGAAGGGAGATGATGACCAATATATTGACTGTTGATAGCCTTTAAAATGCCTCTTGAAAGTTAGAGTAAGTAACCATTTTAACTTAGGCCAAGTCTTCAATTCATGCTTCTTCTGCAGTTTAAATTAGAAAAGGTAGGCTTTTCTCTTTAAACTTTGCAGTACAGTTGCAAAATAAACTTGTCATATTTCCCTTCAGAGGCAGCAGCGTGGCTCATAAATCTAGCCTCAAATGACCTAGACAGGCCATTTCAGGCATTCTTAGCCTCAAGGCAGAATCGGCTATGAGTAAACCTTTTTCTGTTTCATGTATTCTTTTTGAAAAGCCTGGTGGTGAGAATTCTCTGTCAATCTCACCCAATCCTTAATATTAGGAAGGTTTCTCTAATACCTGGTTTAAACATTCCTTGAAAGAGTTTAAGCTTATAACCTCTTGTCCTACCTCTAATGCAGTAGAATAAGAGAAAGCAATGTATTCCTTTCCCTTTTGCAGGTAGCTTCTACGTGTTTGTTGATCTTCTTTCTTATGACTAAATAGACACAAGTCTTTCCAGGAAAGATGTTTCCTGCTAGAGTGCGTTTTCCTATGAAGTCTTTCATGTTAGCCCATTCTTGTCTTGAACTGTGATGCCCAGTGATTAACACAACATTGGAGTGAGGCTTTACCAAGTGTTAAGCAAAATATGAGGTTTACTTCATGTGCTTTGCATACAACTCAACTATTCATAGGTTTCAGTATGATGCTTTTTTTTTTTTTTTTTTTTTTTTTTTTTTTTTTAAGGATCGTTCTAGCAATGCTGACTAACGTGTGGGCCATTAGCCCAGATTTAGAAGAGGCTTCAAAATATTAGAAAAGGGGAATTTTAATGTTTGGCCTTGGTTTCAGACTTCCTCCCCCCCCCCCCTCGCCCTGAGTGCTGGAAAATCTCTGACTAGTAAAAGGCTTTGAGAGCTAATATGTTGCTGTATTCTACTGAGCTTTTGAAAGAGACCTCCTCTTTTGTCCTACGAGGAGCAAGCAGGAGTGCTGATCTCTCTAAAACATGTACTTTCTGCTTTCCATGTACAAGACTACTGCTTCCCGTTCCCTGCCTCTTAGTGAGGACCGGGCTGATAGCTTCCCTAGCAATCCTAAAACTCTTTTTCATAGAGGTGGCTGCTTTCAGAAGATGGCAAAGTCTTGTATAATACTCAGGTTTCATTAGAAATGCACTTGATCTCCAAAGCTTGTGAGCTTGTACAATGTAAAGAAGGACAGTGCAGCACGRTACGGATCAATGAAATTTTTCTTTGCATACACTTTTCTTGTCCTCAAGCCTCTTACTGAGTTATCTTGRCTCTAATCTTCCTGGCACTATGCACACTGAACTCTAGCTGAAGTTAATGGGAGAGCTGCATGCAAACTTCCAGGTTCAAGCCCTCTCTCACAAACAATCTCTCCTGCACCTGCAGACTCTGTGATATCATGAAAGCTTTACTGTGCTGTTGCTTTCCTCTTGTAAACAGGATCAAAGACAGCATGTCTTTTCTTTTTTTTTAATATTTTGGTCGGCTGTCTGGTTGCTGTCATCTCTTTCTATTCTGGCTCATCGTGTATTGTACCTTGAACGTTATRTCTCACAGCACTTCACAGTTTGGTTCCACCTTTTCTATGTGGTACATGACACATTTGAGTACTTTTTCGTATCAATATGGCATTTTGTATGATATATGTTACTCTGCTAGGCTAATTGTGATAAGTCATGCTGCTAGATCCAGTACAAATGTCCTTTTTTCAAGGTTTCTCTTATATCCTTCAGTTTCTAAGTGTGAAAGCTCTGTTTTCCTAATTGATCTGTTTGTATGAGGATTTGATAATGTAGTCCCTGTTGCTATTTTCCTAGGACAGAAAAATACAGGTTTTTCTGGATAATTCCTCAAAATGCTACAGATGATGAAAAGTGCCTAGTTCGTAAGTGACCTAAATGTCTCAACATTGTAATTGTGAGTATTCAAACAATATTATTATTTCTTTTTAACCCTTATTTATAACCCTTTGGCAACACTAACCTGCTGAACTGAGTAACCTCTTTCAAATCCCAAATTACAGTAAGCAAGGTCATTTATGYAGTTCTCAGTAACTCCATAAAAGAAATTACATTCTTTCTGTCAAAAAGGAATCCTCGAAGCCATTTTCCTTGCTTCTTTCACACCTGGATTTAGACTCCTGCCCTTAAGGAGGCAGGCAAAACCCTTCAGATGAAACACTTGCTCCTGAGAGGCAGTGACGAACAGATCACAAGGAGGGTAGCCTAAGTCCTCGGAGGTAGAGGTAAGGAGTTACTCTGAATAATTGCATAATACCATGCAATAGCTCTAACGCACTGCTGTGGAGGAAAAGAAAAGGAGTTGGTATTGTRTATATAAAAAAAGGATAATTAAGCAGAGGTAGTGGAATGATCTTGCCTCTATACATAGCATTTTTCATAATACTACGAAAAAATATCCTCAGCTCAAGGAGAACGTGGAAAATCTAACAGAGAGAATGACAGAACTTACTCCATTCTRTATCCTGAACAACTGATTGTGAGGCAGTTGCTGGATTTATTTACTTTTGACTGGATTTAGTTACTTCTCTACAGAAAGGAGTTCTAACAGCAGGGTCAGGATGACAGAAAAGGGATCAGTCTGGTTGACACAGAGCAGCTAGAACATTGGATCTGAATGTTGAAGTTAGAATTATTCAGCCAGAAATAACAACATGTAACTTTGTAGCAATGAGATTTAAACAAGATTAAAGGCAATTCCTGAAGACACTCTTTGAACCAAAATTACTGGACAAATTCTATGTATTACTGGCACTTGGAGGGAAAAAAAAATCAGACTAGATAGTTTTGATCCATGAATGTACAAATTCCCTGGTCCTTTCATCTCTATTAGGCCACTGAGTGAAGCAGCTGGGCTTTCCCACTAATATTTACAGCCCCGAGTTAAGACAGTGATGGCAARCAAAAACGATTTCGTCTTCAGGGTAGAGATAGGAGAGATGTATTTGCCACTTTGTTGTCCCTAGAAGCATCAGGCATGGCCACAGCTGTGACGGGGTCCYGGAGTGGAACGGACGTGTGCCTGGAGTGGTACAAACCACCCTCGGAGCTCGGTCCTCAGCCGCTACCCGGCGTGTGCGTGCTCAGAGGCGAGGCTGGGTTTCCCCCAACTCAGAGTGCGGCACCAGGTTTTTACTGCTGTACACGAGTACCGCACCTCTGCATTTTCTAGCACTGCAAAAGCATCGGGCGTTTGTGGTAGCTTTGTTTCAGCTAATCTCTGCCTGAAGCACTTAACAGTTAGGTCTCAAGGGGACTGAATTGTTTTAATTCGAGTGAAGTTACTGGATTTACACAGGAGAAATGTAATGGCCTGTGATACAAAAGAGGTGACCTTCAGCTCTGATTTTAAACCCTGTTATGAATTCCTATGCACAGATATTGCTGAGGGAAGATTTTTGGTGCAATATGCATTTAATTTTAAAGTCTTGTTTATTCCAATTGTACAGAGGTGTTAGCATGTAGGAAGAATTAAACCTGAAGAAAATCATTTTAACCAAAGATCAAGATGAAAAGCCAAGTTACATTCTGAAGATACTTAAGCAAATGCACCATATTTAATCTGCTCTCATCTTAAAGCAACTTACAATTTGCACTTTCACTTACATTTCTAATGCAGTGGTATTTATTACCTATTTCCTGCCTCACCAAATGAGCAACAATCTCTAGAGATATCTCCTCTCTGATTAGAAAACTCCTACTGCAAAATAATAGATTTATGAAATATACATGAAGAAACCTTTATTAAAATTACATTAATAGCCAAATTCTGCACACAATTACACTTGGCCATTGTGAAGTCAGTGAATTACACCAGGATAATAGAGAGCAGAATTTGCCCCTAATGAATACTTTCAGCTGATTAAAAACAATGAAATTGAGATATTAGTATTGACACCCCCTTGTTCTGTGGACCCAGGATTTCTGATTTAGGACTTAGTGTGGAAGAACAAAGCCACTCTGCTGGGCAGCCCTAAAAGCAAGACCATATATACTCAGACAGATGGTCTCATATATAACTCTGCTTCAGGAAGGTAAAAGGAGGAGAGTCCTATTCTCTCCTACTTTGCACCAGTGCAGAATTAATATTCCTCTATGGTAATTCCTAGTACATAACTGAGTAAGCTTTAAACTAGTTAGCCTAGGTATTGAAAGCAACGGAGCTGCAACAGCGTGGAGTTCAATAGAGACTAAGCACACAAATATTTACTCAGTCTGTTCTGTCGCTAGCTAGCTTTGATACCTATTTTAGGTTAGCTACGATGTGAGACTGGCTGCAGTCCAACTAGTGGGTTTATTACCTGTAATGCAGAGCAAGGTTTATTAGCCTGGGTAGAGCACTGTGCTAATGTAATAGTACGTATGGTACTGTATAAATTGAGAAGTGGCTCTAATTCTTCTTGTATTCAAACTAGCTAATTTTGTTTTGTATTCTGAGGGAATTATATTCCACATCTGAGGGAATATTTGGCCTGGGGGTAAAAAATGGGGCTAACGAGTGTGCTGAACTGTTTGTACACTTAGCCAGGGCTTTGTTGCTGGAGTTCAGCCCTTCACGCAGAGGAATAAAACAGTACCGACACAAGATGCAAACTTAGACAAGGACTCAGAAAGCAAGAGCTGCGTGGCAATACATAGCTGCTTACTAAAACATAGTTACTGACAAATGCTGTGGTCCCCTGGACCTGCATTTTTCAGGGCTGCAGCTGCATTTYGCTGTTTGCTTTGACCTGGAGGGTCCTGCTGCAGGAAAGCTTCTGAACCACATGAGTGCACCTTAGATCTCACAGTTGGGCAATCCCACTGTCTTTTAGAGACACACAGGGTTTTTGTGCAACTGCTTTGGATGAACCACCTGCTAYGTAAAATGCATGCACCTCAACAAGCCTCACTTTTGCTTTGCTTGTATTACAGCTCCTCAGTATGTTCCTGTACCAGTGCTAGTAACTAGGTATGGTGCAGAACCCTAGACAATTAAAAGGAGATGCAAAGATGGCATTAAAACATTGCTCATAGCTTTGAAGTTTTTAAATGCCCATGTCCAAACCTCAATTATGAATCCTTCTGAAGCCTAAATAAAACGRTAAAGAAGGACTAAAACCTCAAAGTTGCCAAGAAAAAGAAAGGGTTTGGGTAAACTGACAAACTGGGAAGACCCACAGAAAATAAATTAATTGCACTTCAGACAATGCAAACTCTTCCTCTTTCCGACTAAGATATTAGGAGTCTGGAGAGAGGCTAAGCTGAGGAAAGGACTCTAATGAAAAACATACCTATTCTCTTTCTACTTGTTTAATAYTATGTTGCCAAAATGGTTTGTTTCTTGGGATGGAGGAATAAGCTATGCCTTGAGGAATTAGGTTGTTCAGTCACTTCATTTGTCTGCCATCACAGTCCCCAGATAAGACCTGTTATATGACTGCATTTATTGAAATAGGACTTGGGGGCTGTAATATCCTCAGTCTGGTTTGAGAGCAGGTGGATTGAGGAATTCAGCCTCTCCAGCTTGCTTCTGTGCAATATTTTTGACTGAGACCCTTACCAGGGATGTCACTGCGGCTACCCACATGCTAACATTTACCACCATGGTACTCTGGTATAGATGTATATTCACTAGAGACCACTTGGGTTGGTAATACAGATTGGCAGAAAAGGGCTGGGGAACAGGACCCCTGCATCCTTCTTATTATATATACTGAAAGGAGCAGCTGGATTAAGATGCCTCCTTCCCTTTGCAACTCTTCTTATCCTTACTGAAATCACCAAGGCAATAATATGTTGGATGTCTGAGGACTTCAGAATGGATGCCCTATTATTTCTTTCTTTTGTTTTGTTATAATACGTGTGACCTTCAGCTGCTTTCACACACTTTTCAGTCTGTAGAGAAAATACCATGCTGAATGGCTTAACTGTGATTTCAATACAAAACCAACCGACAAAAAGAGCATTTAGGACAAAAGCAGCAATGCAGGCAACGACATTCAGAAGTGTAAGAAGTAAATCTAACTGCACACAAAGCAGAGTTCAGTTAAGTGTCACTACCAAAAAAAATCTTCTCTTCTTTCTGAAAGGAAGTTGGGAAAGAGCAAAATGGAGAACTAAAATTCACTGGATGCATAAAGAAGATGGAGAAGGGGATATACCTGCTCTAGTGGCCTGTGGGCACCTGTTTTGCATCTATGCATATTTACCAGTTAGACGTGAGAGGCTGAGAAGGACCAGTTACTCCACACAAAAACATACAGTATTTTGACTGTGCTGAGTATCTGCTCCAAGGTCTGTGCTCAATTCTCTCTGCAACACTTTAGGAAACAATCAGATCTTCCTTCTTATCTAGTTTTGAGTGTACACCTGGAGGGAAATGCTGAATTCCTTCTGTTTAAAATATATATCGATAAAATAACCATCTATTTTCATTTGCTCCCTTATCTTCATCTGCTCTTCTGTCTCGATTTTACTGACATTTGGATTAGGTTCAGTCCGACACATCAGGGATGGAAAATGTTACCTGAATGTGCAGAAGGAATAGCCAAAGACCTCTGTTTGGCTGAAAGAGGGTATGCTGCAACATACCAGTTACTCTTGGATGCAAGGGAGAATGTGTAAGCTGGTGCTTCATTTGCATGCTAGGGAAGGTCTGAAAGTCTGCTGCTCATTCTCCTCTCGGATCACAGCAATATGCATGAGTGAGAAAGGAGGATAATAACCAGTAGAAGGAGTTGCTTTTATTAACATGTAAAATGCTTTTGCATTTTTTCTTTAGATGAAAAAATGTAGAGGGAAATATTTGCTTCCTTTGTTTGCATGTAGGAAAACATATTTTTTTCTTAATATTTCAAGTATTAAAAATAGGAAGGAAAGGATTTCAGTTTTGATTCTTTGATTATATAAAAAAGCGAAAATGTCCATATGGTTTTGATAAGAGACATAAAATGCTCTCGCTTAAAATACCATTTTCCTACCAGCTGCAGTGAACAAGGACCTTGATATTTAGCTCAGTTTGATACGGTGGCCTGTACTCAGAACTTAGCCTTGTGCCTGGTTGTGTGGCCTGTGCTCAGACTTGCCCCTSAGTACATCAACCTCATTGACCTCTGCTGTGTACTCAATCATGCATCAGCGTGGCAGCATCGTACGTGTGACAATTCAGGTGAGACGTTTGGCAGCCAGCCAGTCCAATCACCCTGCCCACCTTGCACAAATAAACACTTAAAGGAACTGGTCCTTGTCTGATGATTTTTTTTTTGGGGGGGGAGCTTTTATAAGCTGCACAGTTCAGGAAGGTTTTAATCATGCTGAGGATCTCAGGCTGCCAAGGAGAGGAACCATTAAAATGTCATATTCTCTACTACCTTTATATACGGGGCACAGGAGAACAGTGGTCACTATTCCACTCAGCTTCACCATTGCATATTTTTCTTCYTCAAATCCGGAGAATGTCTGGTGAAGGAGGCATTTTGCTTTATGCGGAAAACATGTCATCAAGGAGCAGCAGACGGGAGAAGTAGCAAACATTCCAAAAATAAGTGCTTAAGAATCAGAAGGAATTAGAATACCTTGTTCATCTATATTTTGCAGCARGAAATGAATATTTATGCTTCAAATGTTATGTTAAAACATTCTTCCTTAATATGTATTTATATACAACCTTCCACAAAAAGTCTGCCTTCAAAAGCAGCAGGCGCTGACATCCTGTCTTGCCAAAAACACAACATCTCATCAGATGCTCAGAAAGAATTTATACGAGACTTTGTGAAGTGCCTAACAAATAGCAGGCATTCTAGTGAAGAAAGCATCAGCATTTCAAGATGAAGAAGTAAATCTGTTTAGTGCTTTAGGAGTTTGAAGCGACTTTAGGAGTTTAAAGCGACTTCTTTAAAAAATGTAGACTCGCAGCCTATTGCTTCCTCTGGACCCCTCTGGCTAACAAATGGCTTGTTTACAACTTTTCCAAATATAGGTCCAGGTAATTCAGATTAAATCTCATTCAAAGACTATTTTATTTCTAAAATGAAAATAATAAAATCTTATTATTCTTTGTTGTACATCTTCATATGTAAAGAAAGCCTCTGAAAATGCCTTATTAAAGTGAATGTGCTCATCATTTTAATGTAATCTGAATATATCCTCTTTTTTCCAAATAAAAAACAGAAATAGTTTTTGAACACTTTTACCTTTTTCTRCATATATATGACAGCCCCGTTCATTTAAGAACTAGCATCTTTACCAGGGCTCCATAGATGCTTTTCACCTGATTTCTTTCTRTTTCCTTAATCAGTTTCCTGAACTTTCTAGCTTCTAAATTTATATCCATTTCTGTCATGTTCCTTTTTTTTTTCGTTACACACATGCGTGCGYRCGCACACACACACAGATCACAAACATATTTCAGCTTTTGTAGCTGCTTTTGTTCTCTCTGCTTAAGTCAGGCTGTTTTATAAATAATGTCACCTCATTTTTCTGCTGTGGGATGGTTGCTTTTTGGCCATTAAATAAAATATTTAATCAATTCYCCCCAAATTAATCACGCTTTCCTCCAGTTGTCTCATCTTGCAGTTGTTTTCAGCTTTATGAAACTGTCTGTTTTAAATCGCTAATCATATTTATTACTGATTTGGTCTTTTTTCTATCTGCAGATAAWGAATGTAATTAAGTAATGGTAACTTGCACCTAAAAATCTTTGTTTTTAATTCTTAGAYCAGTGCCTTTTTATCTGCCAAGACGAAATCAAATTTACCCTTCCTTGACACTATTTTTTGAGTTGGGAAATTGTCATCAGTATTTTTTTTAGAAATTCCAAGGCAGTTTTCATACCGACAGATCTCTGATATATATCACTCACATTAAGATGTCAACTTTTCAGCTTTTTTTCTTTATATAGGACAGGCAGGTTTTTATGGAGCTGTTCATGCTGTTCTAAAATGTAATATGATGATCTGGAGCTGACACTGGCTTGTGCCCCACCTTGTACTACATTGGCTAGAAAATTGATCTGCAAACCTTCAAGATCACTTGCACAGGATTTGTCAGTGGCTCAGACATGAACATTTTGTGGAATTTGAACAGGTGCATAAAATGGTTTCCTTGTCCCCTGTGCTATGAGCCCTGAGCCACACTGTAGTTTGTTCTTTAGTGACTAATCTAATCCCTACTCCCTAGRATCTCCTCTCTAAATGTATTTTCTCCAAATATCTTTCCTTTACGTTATGTGATGTCACTTCTTGCCTTTCCAATCAAAGTATTTTTCTCTATGATCTTCCTTCATCTGCCAGGCTCCAAAGCATACCTGGCTAATGACTGATATATAAAATCTTGTTGCACAGCCTCATTCCCCCAGTAGTCTAGGAGGAATTAGCTTCTTGATGATTTCCAACACTGTTTCTGATCAAAGAACCGCTAGTCGTGGCCAAATGGGTCTCACAGAAACATGGACAAGCCAATCATTAGGCCTGATCTG
This sequence comes from Rhea americana, assembly GCF_003343005.1. Lineage (NCBI taxonomy): Eukaryota > Metazoa > Chordata > Aves > Rheiformes > Rheidae > Rhea > Rhea americana. Next base: position 2,135,372 of record NW_028186423.1, read on the forward strand.
AGATCTAGAGTCTGTCCCCACAGCCTTTTGCTGTTCCCACAGCTCTTTTGTAAAGAGCAAAGCATGAATAGATAATATGAGCACACACATAAATGTACACGCACACACTCGTATCTCACTCACTTCATCCAACTGTGCTACCCCTGAGYGCACGAACGCAACTAGCCCCTCAGAAACTCCCCTGTTAGCTGCTCTGTTTGCCAGGCTCAGCTGTTTCATGCAGCATTTTGATTCTGAGTAAAGTTATTTCCATGGCTAAACAGAAGGAACGATGCATGCAGTGCCCTTCTGGATTATCCCCCAGTTATGAACTGTGAGTGATGGTGCAAACAGTAATAGACATGTATCATGCTGGAGTGAAAGATGATCCCAGTGATCACAACAGAGAGGCAGAGAATAAACAGTTGCCAAAAGTAGCCTTGCTGGCTGAAAGGTCTCATTTCTACTAAACCTGAAAGTGCTAAAGAACATTTTCAAGCTTTCTGAAAGACAGATGGAAATGTCTTAGGGAACCTGACGCAAAGCAATTATGGATGCTCAAACACAACAAAGAATTTGAACATGAAAAGAGAATACTAAAAGGATTTTTATACTTGACAGTTCATTTCATTGTATTCTCTTTTTWTATTAAATTATTAAAGAGAGTTATATCAATGTGTGTATCTTCAGTCCCTTTTTGCCAGTTTAACTTATCGGAAAAGTTTAACATTTCTCAACAAAATATCTTCATAATATTTCATAAATGCTGTGGTTTTACAGTTTTTCTCCCAATATTGGTCTTACCCTCTAATGGCATACTCTTCCTCTCTCAGATGAAACTTCTTTCTTAATTTAATRGAGTACTGACACTGGGATACAGATAGAAGAAGTGGTTAATCATGTTATTAGATTATCTGACTACAAGCCTTTGAAATACCTAAATTCTGAACTCTCAGCTGCATACTGTGGTRTTATGCCTCTGAATTCAACATGATTTTCAGAGATTTTTGCCTCTAGGAGTTTTAATAGTATATTTGAATTAAATAGACATCTAGTTCCAGAACTTGATGATTCTTTCCTGCTGTTGAAGATGCTTAGGAAAATGGTAGAGCTTTGGGGGTTACAAATCAATTTTTACACTGCTCAATGCTTACCACTTTTAAGGTTCATAAAGATCACCTTGTGTAATATAATCTGTATACCACAGGCATCTATTTTGAGCTAATCACACACACCGCAGCTATAGCGCAGTGAGACRGGGACTCCTTGAGAAAAAACAAATCATCCCACATCAAGATAARTATCTAAGTAAAGTAAACTAGAATTTACCTGAAAATACCCATCTCTCTCCACTAAATTTCTCCACTAAATGTAGAAGCAGCTTGGAGACTAGCTCAGTCAAGAGCCAAACATTTAGACTGCTAAAATTAGATAACTCCTACAGCAGGAGCTCTGGCTTGCTGTAGTCAATGAAGACATAGGAGTCAAGAGCCTAAGTTAGGATCTGGAGTCTCTCTGTCGGCTATATARGGACTCTAGGCACCTACAGGAGATGGTGTAATTTAAAAGCCCAAAGTAGGATACATATGTGATCAAAGTATTTATTCACTCTACTAGGACTCACAAAGATGTTCACAATGACACAGTGTGCTGAGGGTATCCAATTTTCCAGGAATTTGGGTTTGCAGCATGCTTACAAGAGAACATTGCTATACATGTCTACTGAGCCACAACAGAGTTAAAATCAGCTCAACTTACCATGTGTTGCTATTGTGGGAACTATTATCTTTTTTTTTTTCATTCAATGAATTATTATCTTCTGCCTAAATACAGATTATATGCAGGAACCAGAGCTTTTATTTCACTCAGAGATGCTGTGTACTCTCCTGGCACTATGATAACATGCAAGGACTTGCATTCAGCCAAAGTATGTTAATGCTGCTAAGCAATATTTTAAATTCTCTGTAGGAAGAATGGCACACAGTTTCTTCTCACAGGAGCTACCAGACCTGTCACACAGATCTTGAGGTTAACTTGGTTCTGAGCAAGAACAGAAAAAGATTTTGTTTTAAATTTGTATTTTCTTCTTCCAGCATCCTGGGCAGCTGCAGCTCTTTTTGCTGCTCAACAAATACTTGAAGTACTGGAGGAGTTTGCTAGCCTCTCGACAAGAGCTGGGGAAGCTGGACATGACTGTATCTCACAACCTGATGTGTGCTCCCTGTTGCTCTCCAAAGAAATTTGGGGTGGGAGGTGTGCTATTTGCAGAAATAGAAAAACAAGTTTACAAGATATGGGTCAAAATCATGACTGCAATACCAAAAGTGTTTTGCTAACTTTACAGGGAATTAATTGCATGACTAAAGTAAGCAGAATCTGTTTGTTGCAGAATCAAGGAGAACAGCACCTGGGCCATGCACCCTTGCCCCCAGAAATGTGTAGTTATGCTCAATATGCTCCAGGTTTCCCTGGCAGTATTACTGATGTCCTTGACAAAGAGTGCAGGAGGTAACGGGCCAAGCACTGGACAAGCCTTGGCAGCCTCTACACAACATCCTGGCAAGATGCCAGGAGCTTCTGGCAAGAAACAAATCACCTTAAATACTAGGTCAGGATGGCAAACAGGGCCTCCACTGCAGGGAGTCTTCCACTGCTACCACTTGCCTCTTCTACTTGGTGCTGCTGCAGGGCACAGACTCAACTCACTTGGATATTTCATTGGACACAGCTCCCAGCTCCTCATCTTCTACCAGGCTACAGAATCTATTCAATAGGWACTGATCTGCAGGTGGGGCAGGAACTGACCTCCTGGTGATAGAAATCATGAGCACCCATCTTCACCATCCTGGTATTCCCCATTTCCCAACTCAGTAATCACTGAATCACAGAATCACAGAATGGTTGAGGTTGGAAGGAACCTCTTGAGATCATCTAGTCCAATCCTACTGCTAATGCACAGTCAGCTTGAGCATGCTGCATAGGATCGCGTCCAGACAGGATTTGAATATCTCCAAGGAAGATATATCTCCACAACCTCTCTTGGCAACCTGTACCAGTGGTCTGTCACCCTCACAGTAAAGAAATTTTTCTTCATATTCTGATAGAACTTCCTGTGTTTCAGTCTGTACACATTGCTTCTTGCCCTGTAACTTGGCATCACTGAAAAGTCTGGCCCCTGGGGATGCTCCAGTCCCCTAATCATCTTTGTAGCCCTACACTGGACTCTCTCCAGTAGCTCCGTGTCTCTCTTGTGCTGGGGAGCCCAGAATAGGACACAGTACTCCAGATGTGATCTCCCCAGGGCTGAGTAGAGGGGCAGGATCACCTCCCTCGACCTCCCGGCAACACTCTTCCTAATGCACCCCAGGAGACCATTGGCCTTCTTGGCCACAATGGCGCATTGCKGGCTCATGGTTAACTTCTTGTCCACCAGCACTCCCAGGTCCTTCTCTGCAGAGCTGCTTTCCAGCAGGTCAACCCCCAGCTTGTACTGGTGTATGGAATTAGTCCTCCCTAGGCGCAGAACCATGCAATTGCCTTTGTTGAACTTCATGAGGTTCCTCTTGCCCAACTCTCCATTCTGTCTCTGAATGGCAGCACAATCTTCTGATGTATCAGCCACTCCTCACAGTTTTGTATCATGAGCTTAAACCAGATGATGTATCTCCTCCAGCATGGTTTGAGGTTAAGGCTCTTGTTTCCTGCAGAGTCTCAGAGATCTGGTCAATCTGATGTTGTGCAATCTGCTGACCTCCTCCTGCAGTTCTGTAATTTGGTGACAYAGCTCTCCCCTAGTGCATCTTATACGAGGAGCCCATTTCCCARTTCCCTAGCCTCAGTGAGAGGTCATAGGTATTCCTGCAGCACCAGACTGCAGAGCTGCRTCTTCTCTCATGAACACAGTCTGAGTAAAGTTCCTGGTCCCTTCTCCACTTGTCTCCGTAATTCAACACCAACGCAACTTTCCCAGATAGACTGTGGAGTCTCCATCCTTGGAGATACTCAAAACTTGACTGGAAATGGTCCTGGGCAATCTGTTCTAGGTGATCCTGCTTGAGCAGGAGGGTTGGACTGAACAATCTCCAGAGGTACCTTCCAACTCCAGCAATTTTGTGTTTTTGTCAAACTACTGCACAAACTATCACATCTACTGGCTGCCTCTATTAGCTACAATCTCTCCTCTCCTCACCTCTCCTCACCTTGCCTTGCCTCACCTTGCCTTGCCTTGCCTCTTCTTCTGTAGAGCTGTTCTATATAATCTAATTTAGTACACTATTTTGTTGTTTTTGCTAGTATTGTTCTCCTTTGCAAATTCAAAGAGCATTGGTCCAAGGAATTTTCCAGGTGAATCTTTTCCTAAGCAGACCAGAGTACCAGGGGCTATGAATACAGAGTTTTTCACACAATGATTGGTGTATTCATCCATATTTACTATTATTATTTTATGAATTTTGAAATCTGTAATCGTATCTCATTCAGACAAATCTACTGAAGTGAAGGAAGTTTAGCCTGTGTAACAAATGGGTAATAGATGAATAAGACCTTCAGGATTTGGCATGCTAATGATTATAATTTAACACTACTATAACTCTTTCCATCTTCAAAGTGCTTCACGAACATTAACCAATCTAATTAATTTCATTTAGAGTTGTTCCTACTGTATCTCTTCCTCTGCTGAACACCATACTACGCTTGCTGCTGTATTGTAATTCAAAGGTTGTTATGGTAAAGATTTTGACAAGAACAGAGAATCCCTTGTGAAAATTTTCAATTGTGCTAATTACCTCAGAGATCAGATGTCAAGATTATCCTTGAAACAGATCCTAGTATATACTATAGGTGTATTAAGTCTCTCAGTAGAGAGAAYGGGTTTGGCCAAACTACCACTTCCTCTGGTATTTGCCCACTATAAGGGTAAACAGATTTAATAACTTGTAAAATTGAATGAAGGCCACATTAATGTTCAATCACAAGCTTAGAAAATGCACATAAGAAAGTAAAGAACCCATGTAACTATCCTACCACGTCCAGTCAACTTGTCAAAGGCAGATGAAGTAGGGCAGAAGAATGACAGTCGATTGTAAGACAGTGAAGCATTTGTGTTTCATAATTTTCATATCCTAAGATGCATTATTCAAAGTGTTATCTTGATAGTCTATCTTACTAAGAGTTTCGTAAAAGACAGTGTAACAGATGCATATCCGTCATCTGACAGATTGATTCACCTTTCTTACTGTGGGGAGCAGCTGTCAGTTTTAGGATGCCTTTTTGCACCTCATGGATCTGATGGTGGTAGATTGTGAGCGTAAAAGCCCAGCTATGCATGGTTRCAAAAGGAGATGACCTTCTGCTGAGCCTCACGTTCTGTCTGAACAGCTTTTCTGCTTGCTGTTTTCTCAGGCCAAATTGTAAGAAACCACTTCTAGGAACCTAGGCTGCCAGTGTCCCAGTGCTGTGAATGCCTGCACTAGGACCCTGTAGCGGTGTCCACGGGGATGTACCTGTAAAGTCCTGCAGCAGCAGCGTGTGCTTCTGTGTGTGGAGAGTGACATTTGAACAGCTGAAGATCGCAATGCAGTTTTGCAGGCACTGCTACTTAAAGTGAGCTCAAAATCCATTATTTCTTGTGGGATGTTGAGGAGAATACAATGGAGAGGAAGTTGCCCAGCCAGTGTGATAGATATAGAAAATTCACTGATGAGCAGGGACCTTTGGTCTATGACAACATTACTAACTGAACATAGCCCAGAGACCAGTCTCAGGCCCCAAGGCCAAGTGGCACCTTTTGCTTCCCTGTCACTGCTTAGCACTTCCCACCCCTGTCATAGGTTCCTCTGAAAACCTTAATTGGAGGGCTTCAAAATGGAGCAAGGGGATGAGCCAAGAAATGCTGGGGGTTATTATGGAGCCTGSTCTGAGTCTCATTCCCAGCTCTTTATAACAGTTTCAGCATATCCCTACCAAATCCCTCCACCTTTTTTCTGGCAAGTTCAAATATTTTCCTGGAAATTGAGAATAACATTACAAGATTGAAGATGACTTAGACCTCTGAGAAAAATTCACCCCCTGTAGAAATCACAGCTCTGGCCTACACTGATTTACTTCTACACTGTGTTGTTCAGACATCTGTTTCCATGGTACTGAGCTGGCATATATCTTGAATGACCAAATGCAGAAACAGACTGTAAGTATTTATCTATGTACCAAAGGGGATATGATGTTTAGCAACATACAATCATAATTCATAAGGAGTCCTACAACAGCCTCTCTGATTTCTCTTTGAAAGACTGTGGCGACCCAGCTGTTCCTATGGGAAAAAAACCTGAATTTAACATTATTTTTAATCATATAGTGGCATTTAGCAGAGTACTATATTCCTACTATGCCCAAAAAAGAATAACAAATAATTCATTTAATTATTCGTTACTATTATTAAAGGATAGATGTTTCCAGAAGAGCTCCTATAGAATGTTATTACATTTCTAGAGAATCTTATTACCTTAATTACCTTTAGTTTTCTTTCTTTCCCATCATTGTCAAATCTCTTAAGTAATGGTGGCCACTGTGGTCAAGAAATTTAATCTTTTTCATTTGGAACCCAAATAATGCCTTGTTTGTTTATGATTAAACACCACAGTGGATTTCTCCTTTTTTAATGTATTGTTCTCAGTCTGCAGAATATGACTAAATCCCAGTTGCTGATGTTACATAAATTTCTTTACATATCTACTCTTTCTCCTGGATTTCTGGATACTTCTGAAGTGGAATTTTAAAGTAGGGTTTAACCAGCAATACATAGCCTTTCCACATTGAAATCTTGTCATRTACATTTTTCCAGCCAGCCCTGTTGCAGTTTTAGACCAAATGACAGCATGGAAACGAAATGGATTTGAATAACAAAACATTTTAACTACAGATATAGGAAGTTTTAAAAATTGCACAACTTCTCTGTCCTGTGGGAGAAGGGCTGGGTGGGTTGGCATAGTGGTCCCAGCTGTGTGGTGGATGGTCCTGGAGCTGGGCTGTGGGGTCCCTGGGGGTCTYGCTCCACTCCCAGGTTTCCCTGGAAGTCTCTCAAGTTCTTTTTTTTCCTGAGCTCTCTCCAGAGTCTTTCCCCCTAGGAGTGTCTATTTCTCGAGTCACTCTGAGAATTTTTTAGTTTCCCTAGTTACAGGATTRGATAGAGAACAACTCCTTGGTGACTCATCTGTTCAGAATGCACTGCTGTTTTCTGATTCACTGTTGCTGTTGTTGGTGCTCACAAACTGCCTTTTCAGGACTCTTTGGGACATTTCTTGATAATCAACAGGTTATTTGCATAGCTTATCTATCTACTGCCTTGAGCACACAAAAACTAACCAAGGTTCATTGTTGTTTGGAACCAGGGGCTTGCCAAATTTCGTCTGCTTCCGCTGAAACAAAAAGTTGGTTAAAGTTTAGGGACTTAGGCTACTAGCCATACTAAYTGGGCCTAACTCATGCTAACTACTACAAGCCCTCAAGTCAAGTCTTTATACTAAGAATTGCTGTTGCCCCAAAATAATTAGATGGCTTGCTTAAAGCCACCGGGGGGGGGGGGGGAAGCAATAGAGATCTGGAATTCAGGGCTGAGTTTTGCGATTCCGAAAGCACAGCATAAATACAAAAAAAAGAAGAAAAAAAACATCAAAAAATACAGATGGTTACAAAATACCTGCATGCTCTGGGGATCCCATGATATGGGGGGAATTTGTACTCTGGTATAAAATAGAGGTCAGATGCAGGCCATCRTGTAGAGTGACCTAGAAGTAATTACTTAAGTCTATGTCAATATTTTCCCCATCCACCTCAGTTTGCTTGCACTAAGAATTTCTTCTCAGTTTCTTGAGAGTTTCTTTAATACCCTACAGAGCATCTTGAGCGAAGGAAGCACCTTCTCGAGGGATCAATCAGTCCAGCATTACTAGCACTAAGTACACTCGCTATCATTGCCCCTTCAGGAATCCCAGCAGACTGACATTTTAATGTTTCACTCTGATTCCTCAGATACTGCGATTTAGCATGTAGAAAATATAGTGAAAAATTATGTTAAAACTGTAATAAAAGATGTTTACTGTACTTAATTGTCATAAGTCATTCTATTAAACTGTTGAGGAATATTAACAAGGGATATGATAATATCACTACCAAAAGTTCATATACATTTTTTAGCAGTTGTAAAATGTGTTATAATTATTTAATAGCTTTACAACTGGTTGTGCTTGATAATTAAGTGCTACTGGTAAGGAACTGTGTTAATATTACAACTATCTGGAAAAGCCTCAATTTAACCTGATAATTACCCACAAAAAATAATCAGGTGGCAAGAAGAATAATTTTCTTTTTTTTACAAGACCCAGTGTTAGGGTAAAATTAGTCTACACCTTCCAAATGTGCTTGTTTTGTCTCCACAAATGTATGGATTAGATTACCAAAGTGATCTCTACTTAGGCGCTGCATCTAAAAAACCCTACAGAAACAGCAATGTGTTACCATTAAAAAAGACCTCTTTTGGCTATGGGCCTAGAAAGGAGGATTTCATAATCCTCATTAGCTGCCAGCTAATTGCAAGCTTTGTGTAGTGGAGAAAGCGACGGGAGGAATAATATTGGTCRTGACCTACAAATCACACTTTCAAAGCTATTTAGGCGGGTGCTTAGGTGCGTTGTTCCACCGTGGGCAATGAAACTCCCTCCTTGTACATCCTGGGATTCTACTAGGTAAAGGGACACCATTATCTCAAAGATACCAAGAGGAATTCAGGCATCAAAATGTCCAAGCTGAAACTCTGCTCATCTCTCATCCTAATGTCAAAAAGACTCACAAACTACCTCTAAAGACGCCTCAGTTTTTAACTTCTAAACTCCTCAAAAACCTCATGTTCTGCTTCCATGGCTGTCCAAAAGTCCTTAGTCTRAGAGGAGAAAGGGGGAAGTGCTTAGTTCTCACTTAAGTCTATGCACAGATAATCCCCCTATGAGGGGATCTGTCTAATTAGGCATTCTCAGAAATGACTTATTGCATGCCAGGAAGATATCTATTAAAAAGGTGCAGTGATGGCTGCTGCTTTCTTTTTGAAAACGTGGACAGAATGATCTCATATTTGAGCATTCATCCAGATACAGGAGACACAAATTCAGCTCCTTTCCCCAGCTGAAGCAGTTCAAATGCACTTTCTTTTCCCCCATGTCTCAAAAGAATGACAGAAGTCCTTAGCATCATCTCATTGACAAAGTAGTGATAGTAACCAGTAAGTCTGAAAGTCTGYTTTGCCTTTTCGCATCCTGCCCTGCCACCAGCTATACCTCAGTATGGATCAACCCTGTAAAAATCTGAGGTTTTCTTTTTTGCTTCCAGTGTTTTTTCTGAAAGGACTAAATCTTGCCTGGTACACAGCACTTGCTATCTGATTGAAACCAATGAGSAAACTCAAGACAGAATTTGATGAAAAAAATAAAAAGCAAACCAAGGAAACACGGAGGGCTAAAATCATCTTTCAGGTAGCACCACCAGCAAAATTACTTTGTGTGACACTTTTCTGGGGGAGACTGTTTTCTTTARCTGATCCTAGCATTCTCTCTTTCTGTCTGCCAGTTCAGCAGCGATTCAAAACTGAGGCTTTAAAGCAGCTGATAGAGTGGTTTGTAACAGGAGAGGGAGCTCTCACAACACTGTCGAAGAATTTTTGAGGATGCTGCTCCAAGGCAAGCAGAGGACAGAAATCTGTCTTTGTTTTTTAGTAAGGAGGAAAAAGGTGCACACACATGTCCTTATATTAGCTCGTGAGAGGCACTCATAGTTTAGATTGCTTGTACCACAAAAAGAGTTGGAGTTTGAGAGCGGTCAGGAGCTACAAGTAGCCAAATAAAATCTGTAATTGTTTTCCTCCAGCTTGTTGTAACTCATGGAAAAAATGTCCACCTATGATAGGAGAAATCCTGTGGTCTTTCTCCTGGAGGTCAGTCAGTCTGCTCCRGTACTCGTGACCACTGTGGCACAATGTGACACCTGGCACATCAGGACTGGAGATGAGTTTGAAGAGGGCAGTGAAGCACAGAGGAACCCCTTAAGGTCACTGGAATTCTTTGGAGCAAACTTGCAGAGGRGATGACAGCAGAACTCTTAGTTGTCTTCCCACTTCCCCTTATAGCACTTTCAGTAGGCCAGTTTTGCCCTGCTAGARTCCTTACGTCCTGTGTGCTTACACAGGTGGAGAGTTAAGCTAAATAGATACATAATATTTCAAAAAATTGAATACATTCAGATCCCCCTTTTTAGAAAAAAAAAGAAAAGAGAAATTCTTTCATTTAATAAAAAAGTTTTAGGAGAACTAATATTATTCCTTTCACAGATTTTATTTCCAGAAATTTCCCCCTAAAATAGACTTAGAACCATTCCTGGTCAATATTGTGCTTTCAGCCACTGACCTAACCTTTTCTACAATCAGAAACCTCTAAATCATAAAAATACATTTAAGTAGTGAGCTATATTTGATCTGTAATTATTGCAGCACCTTTGGTTTATTAAGGATGTTATTTTTATTGTTTTTTAATATTTTTGATTACTAGCTGGAAGTAACATCTAGCTCTTCTTAGAAATTGTCAATCTTTCTGTCAAATCTTTATTTACTTTCTGGAGATGCATATTAAAGCCCTGAGGTGGTTTAGTAACCTGTAGGAAAGCAGATGCATACCTCTTCCTTGCTCTTTGCCTACATCCTTTCTACACAAATTCCCTTGCACAATATAGAAATTATTCCTTTTTGCTTTTTATTTGTGTGCTCAAATGAGAGACAATAATGACAGCACAGCTACAGGGAAATGAAAACACAAAAACATGTAAGAACAGATCCTGCTCTCACTTGTAATGATGTAAATCCCAGGCTTTTCCTTTTACTGTAGTAAGCAGACTACTGATTTAGGCTGTAAATTTGCACCAAAATCGGTGGATGTTGAAGACTGTGTCGAAGGACATCATTATTAGTGTCAATGAAGCTCTACTTGGATACCAAGGTTTTTCCACAGGGAAACTCTGTGCAGTTTCCAGAGGCCAATGAATGTGTCACTAGAAAAAGAATGAAGGTAAAAGACTCCAAATGCTAATTTGAAACTAACCCTTTTTACTTGTCTTTATAGATGACAGGAAGAGCAGTGAGTCATAATCTGTCATAAATCTGAAGCGTGTTGAGTGAAGTCAGAGGGATTCTTTAAATCAAGATCAAGAGCAGAAAGTCTTTGTAAATTTATGAAGTACACAAAAATGTGATGAGAATGGCATATGGCCTTATGAGGCACAGAACTGGATTTACAAGAGAACTTGAAGCAACAGAACATCAATGTCATAATCAATAATTAACTCGGGTCATCTCAGGTAGTTTTGACCATGTCACCACTTTTCTGGCAAACAGAACATTCACTAAGGAATGTAGCTCTGATTGGCTTGATGATATTCATAAATCTCAGCCAAATTGTGAAACAATTTTTRCCTAAGAAAATGTTGCAAAGTTACAAAAGAGTTATCCTCACTTCCTAGTAGTGTAGGAATTAGAGCAATTAATTGGAAAGTGGGAGAAATGGTTATCAGTTCCTTCTTCTATCTGAAAGGTATGAATTCCTATTAGAACTCCCTAAATGCCATTCTACTAGGGATTTCTAGATGCCCTTTCATCTTGTAAAAATAATTAAGTATCAGCTGGAAAAAGGAATTAGAAGCTGTCTCCTGTACCGGTGAGCTACTCTCTTGCTGGAGAGTCAACCTCATTGCTTTTATTTTTCTCTCAATAAGTGTTTATATATGTTATACAAAGTAAAGAAGYACTAATAAGAAGGACAGAAGAAACCCCATTTCAAAGAGTGCTTCATCCTAGATGCCTAGGACTTTCTCTGTAATAAAGTCAGATTCAAATTTCCTTTCTACTTATTTCAGAAGGATTTGAATCAAGGAGAGAGCTTCATTGCTGGGTACTGGAAAAGTGCCTTAAACCTCTATAAAATAGTTAATCGGTTRTTGGGAGTAACTCTCCAGCCAGGTGAGGAAGACATTCACCTGAGAGAGAGAGTAAGGCTACAGTCCCTACTCCAGTACTTGCTTACTTGGCTCTGCAAAGACAACAAGGCACCTGGGAATATCCTAATATTTACTCCAGTCTCAGGAGTGATGAGGTGATGCTGATTCTAGCTCCTTTAGATATAGAAGGGAACTGAATTTGAATCACCTATACTCTTAACCTATACTCAGACCTCTAAGTTTTGGGTAAAATGGAGATGATCATCTTTTCCTGATATTTTCTAAATGTAGGCCATCATCACCTTCCTTTCTTATAAGTTCTGGAAATGAGATGCTTGGTGTGAGTGAAATGGAAATTTGACAAGAAAAAAGAAAACATATTAAACCTGTTTCTTCTAGAATAGTTTTTCCAATTCTTCAATTTGCCAGATAAATAGAAAAAATAAGTGATTTCTACAAAGTTTTGAGGGAGCATTACAATTCTTCAATGTAGATTCTCTTAGAAAAGAGAGGGTAGCCTATTACCTTGTCATAAAATTGACATTTGATCTTAAAGTAGGGAACAGAGCAACAAAACTGACTGAGAAATGAGAAAGTAAAATACAGAGCAGGTGAAAGATTAGAATTTATCTAGGCTTAAGACTGATTGTTAAGAGGGAATTTATTGAACCTTATAAAATCCTCAATTGCATGCATAATGTCCCTGTAGCTTACTATTTCCTTTAATATAAGCTAAGGAATTATAAATATGGAACAGATGGTAAGAGACACATTTTYCGTACAGAGAATCATAAGTGCATCTTCATGTAGAAAGGTTGTTGGAACTATTTCTGGAGGGAGTAAAAAAATCTAACCTCTATTTTATCTGTGTGAAAATATAGGCAAGAAGTTTTGACCACTGAAGTTTTTATTAATTGCTGAACTGTAAACACCACTTTTCTGCCTACTAGATCACTTGAGATATTAAGTTCTGGAAGAAGTAATCATTCTAGATTTATTGCACAGCTGGACTGTGCTGAATGCTGAGCATGTCAAGCACCTGCAAAGCTAGCAGAAAGGGAGAATGCTTAACAGAATTCAATATGCAACATTCTGAAAGACAGTCTTTTTGGTTTCTCTTTGTATTTTTATGAATTCTCCTCTGATGTGTCTGAAATCCCTTTCTAGCTATCCCCTAGGAGGTGCGTATGTGCAGACCATGTGAGGATTCCTGAGATGGCATTTTCCTCTAAGCACAGAAAGTTGTCTCAGAGCTGCCTGTCTCTATGTCTCACTTGGCAATCTTTCCAGGGCCTATTTGCAGGAAGGTTCAATGAAGAATTCTGCTGACTGATGAGCTGGCTGTGTGGTCACGGGGCACAAAAAGAAATTGAGAGGAGGAACCCAAGGATGTGCAAGTTGGAAATGTGGCTACTCTCAAAAAACTGTGTAGTCGATGAAGAGGGAGAAATATCCCTTAAGGCTGATTTACCACATTTAGGAGTTAATTTCCTTTCCAAAGGTATTTTTCTCTCTCCTTCGACTGTGTATGGAGCCTTATGGCATAAAAATCTATCAAAAACAAATCCTGAGCTCATTTACATTGAAATTATTTCAGATTAATGGTTTTGTAAGCGAAAAAGAAATGATAATAATTAGTACAGTACATCCAACTGAAATTACAATCTAATTCTGCTTCCTCTGTTATGTCAGGGTAAATCAGGAGATTTTTGATGGTGATTTCAATGGTATCACTATAGATTTCTAATGGTTTAATTGAGATGAATTTGACCCCATATCCTTAGAAATTGGTGTTACATGTTTCTCTTAAATAATGATGAAAAAGTGTATCTCAAAGTCATGCCCATGTTGGAGATTCAATGACCATGTAATTAGATGTAGATATCACATTTCCCTTTACTCAAACCATTCTTTACTGGCTAATTTCTTCTTTATTGTTACTAGCATTGGATCATTTCCCAGAAGCTTGCTTTAGAGAYTGGTGTGCCCATTTCTAGAAAATGTACACTCACAAAACGTATCTTCTGCTGTGAAAAATATGTATCTTAAGACAAAGAATTAGGACAATATATTTGTCTACAGATGTTAGACATAAGTAGACATGATTATTTTCTTCCTTTGAACTGCCTTAATGTAATACCGTCCCCATCCAGCAGCCATGTAATCATGTTACAATGATGCTGTGCCTGTGGACATATTGACAGAGTGCAATAGTCTGGACACAGCGCTGTTTGTACGTCTGCGGGATTGGAACTGGCATCCTGCCAGTGTGGAGCATGGGCAAAGGACATTGGGGCCGTGTATCCATCCGTAAGAGGCATGCACACTGAGGCAAAGAAACTCAGCACGGAAACCAAGAGAAACTATGCACCTCTGTGAGATTATGGGAGAAAAGGATGTTGCTGACAAAGGAAGAGAGAGTGGTGTCATTGCGGACTGGCTCAGACAGCATGATCCATAATGTAACACCAAAAAGGAGGAATTCCTTATTCTTATCTACTTCCATCTACAGCAATTCTCTACTGTTTTCCCTTAATGCAGGCTTCATTTAATTCCATGATAGATCTGTCTTTCTTTTCCCACTCCCTGTATTTATTAACCAGATAATACATCTTTACCATATAGCCAGTGCCATGATTGCAAATCCTACAGATTCTCAAATTGGCTATAAAGTAAAATTCTTTTAAGAGCCTCAGGATGGTGACTGGTTGCATAAAGCAGATTACTCCTGTCTGGGGTTTCCAGAAAATTGTTGTATTCCACTTATTACCTGTCTTTGAAATGAAAACATCAAGATAGTTTATCTCTGAAATGCTACACTCCACAGTGTATGAGACCAAAAACTTAATAGCATCATGAATTTCATATAAAATAACAATACATTTATCCAAGATAGCTTTCACCCTATTCCACATCATGAAATCATAGTCAATAAACCTATATACCATTGCACCATATAAATGTATTAAAATCCTTGATTGACTGAACTAATCTTTTTTCCAAATAGGCTGTAAATAAGTAGGCATGGTGCAGGATACAAACTTTGGCTACGTGCCTCTCATGAAGAGACAAATCCAGTAAGGTTCTGGTATTTAAGAACACTTTAATTAAAATGTTAATGGGCAGAATGCACCCTTGAAGATCCCTGCAACACAGAAGTAATCCAAGCAGTCCTTAATGGTCTTCCTATCAATTGACTATCTTTTGCTGTCACTTAGATCTCAGCAATTACTTGCTCTGCAGCAGAGTTAGAGGGAGGTGCAGATTTAAATTATGCCTAGGCATAGAGGCGTGGATTCATTCTACTCTATTTAGGTACCTTGCTGAAGTGCTAGAGTTTGGAGTCTAGTCACCCTAAACTCCACAGTCAATAAAAAGAGACGGACACCTCCAGAGGRTGATTCCGTTCTTAAGCAGGCAGAATTATTTCTGGAGGTCCTTGTCTCTCTACATTTACTACGGAGAGAGCTTTAGGTAAACCTGCTCTCCACTTATGAGCCTCAGTTAGTTTGRGTGAATCCAGGCAGGTATTTTTCGTATTTTATAGTGGAATGAATAAGTTCACTGAAGTTATTGAGTTCGCACTGAGTTAAAATACAGATAAGTGAGAAAATAGCTCCATCTATTTTAGGAACTCGACATAACGATCAAAAAGTGATTCCTCTTAGCTACCAGGTGCTGGGCAAAAGAAAAAAATGGCACATTCACTGAATATATTAATTTTGGTATTCCACTAATTAACTGTCAACTGTTTCTTTATGCTCAAGTCCTTCCAAAAGTTAATTTCTGACAGAACTTTGTGCCCTGACCCACGTTCCTAGATACCAATTTTTGCTTCACTGACCTTTAAGTCAACTGATGCCGCAAAGGAATCTCAATATATAAATGAACCCCCACCTACCCTCCCTCAAACCAACAATAACTGAGCTTGCTGTGAAGCAAACTCCTGAGCCTGTTGGGTCAACAGCAAAGTTCCCGTGGCCCCCCCCAAACCCAAGGGTTTGCCCAGTGACCTTGCAACAAATATGATGACTGCTGTCATTTTGCATCTCTGTCACACTCGTTCATCTGTAATGCTGTTTGTAATTTTCATGTTTCAGATTTTAAACATTTCATGTAGAGACCCTGCCTGAATATGTCTGTAAATCACCTATCACACAGTTGGTGCAGTAATACAATAATATTAATTAATTAATAATGGGCCTGTTCCTTAGAAGTGTCAAGAACTGGCAACTGACATTAATGTCAACCCCTCTCAGAGGAATCAAGTCATTAATAATAAATAATAGCAGGAAAATAATAATATCACATTCTGTTTTTTCTCACTGCTGCGATGATCAAATCTTTCTTTCTATTTGCTAACTGTGTGGGYACGGATCAAATTACATAGGACATATACCTGCGGTCATAATAGCTAACTGTCCTACACCGGCTCTGCGCTGTCCTCAGATATTTGGCAATTAAATGAAGTTTATTGTCCCTTCGCAGCCTGACAGCAATACGTTTGGGCGATCAGAACCTGAAGTGTCCTGCAAAATAATGATGTGAAAATTAAGTATATAGCTAGCTATCTAAGGTAATTTTAAGCCTGTATCATATAAACACTAAATAAGCTAATAGCTGTACCTATGTTGACACTATCTTTTCTTTGCTCGTTAGTGTTTGACAACTTTTACGTGCCATTGAACTTCCCCCTGCAAATCTGTATAACCAGCCTGCCTACAGATACCTTGTAATCCAAGGCACTAGTGATGTGGAGAGGGTATTTGTTTCAGTGTTGGCCACAGCGAACTTTCTCTGCACAGAGGACTTCACTCGAGGCTGTCAATCAACCATCTTTCAAGCGTAAAAACCACTTTGTAATGAAGGGGTTATTATCCATATTATTCTCTGCTTTTCTTAACTGCTGTTTTTCTGAGTCCCTCATGTTAAGTTATTACATCAAAGTTGATTGAAAGTAGTTAAATGGTAATCACTTGATTTTTAACGTTGCTGGAATCTCAAAGGACTGTGTTACTTGTAATTACAGCATTTTTCTTTACTTCACTTTGAATCTTAGAAGACAATGCTTTCACCAGTGTTCCTGGTTAATCTGCCTTTAGAATAGCTTTGTTTCTTTAGCTCATCAATTTTTGTAGTGCAAGTCAATAAAAAACAAAACAGAAAAACTGCAATAGTTCCTCTACTATGTAGCAAAATACATATGTTTATATATATATATATTTATTGCATATTATATATATATATATATGCAAGACTAACTAAATCATAAGAGTTCTGTATCTTTAAAAATACRTATGTGGATGAAGTCTTTGTTACCTGAATTTTTAGAATTGGCATTTCCATAACATGAAATTAATGAGCACAATTACAAGAAGAAAAAAAGAAAGAGGAAAACTAAGAAAATGCTATATACATGTATTAGAAATAACAGATTAAAATAGTGTTTTTAATTTTGTTTTTAATTTTGTTATACACCACTTTTGTTGCATTCCCCTTTGCTGCTTGGTCCATGTGGCTGTCTTGGGCGTTTCAAAAGGCATTGGCAGCCTGTGTCTAGGCAACAGAATCCTACCTAGGGTGCTGTTTTATCTGTAACAGAGACTTTTTAAACCTTCTTATATGTCATTTCAATCAAGAAATGAATCACATTCACAAGAAACTTTCACATCTCAGAGGAGGGGTGTCACCTGTGACTCATGGGATGTGTGTGTGGGCCCCAGATAAAGGAGTTAYGCTCGATCTGTGCTGACTATTAGAGTTTGTAGGAAGCCTAATGTCTTTTGTGGCCTTATTAATATCAGGAAACTGTGTTCTTATGTTTGCAGATTTAGCATATGCTAAAACGAAAACCCCATTTCAGGACTGGAACTGGGGATGTGTATACAGAGCTCCCATGTGAAACATGCTTTATGATTTTTGGTTTTGATGTTCCTTAGCATGAGGATGCTAAAACATAATTATTTTCATACCTGAAATAATATTTGC
This sequence comes from Rhea americana, assembly GCF_003343005.1. Lineage (NCBI taxonomy): Eukaryota > Metazoa > Chordata > Aves > Rheiformes > Rheidae > Rhea > Rhea americana. The sequence goes on from NW_028186423.1 coordinate 2,153,363, forward strand.
TTGTATCACAGAAATTTTTGGATTAAAGCTTTTAATTATTTTTCGGATGCATTATAGCCCCCAGTTATTGAAAGCAGTTAAGAACAAAACTTGACACATTCAGGACATATTTGAGAAAACTTGAGAACCTGACACAGGTTTCACACTAGCACTCAAAATTTTCAAGGCTTCAACCTAGAAAAACTTTTTAATTCTCACATGAAATTAGGACTCTGCAATCTCGACCTTTTATAATTAGGGTTTGCTTTAGTCCTTCCCACTTTATCAAGGTGCTATTGAAGAGGTCCAAAAAAAGCACCTGAGTACAGCAGTCCTCAGGCCATGGTTTCACATAGCAGGAGTTTGAATTCATGCATTCTATATTAAGCAAATATTTGATAACAGGCATAAGTATCCCTTAGAGCAGGACCCAGAACTCCAATTTCTGTGCACCAAGGGCCCTATTGAGTGGTGCAGAGGTAGTACTCACTCACTGGCCTAATGAAGCTTAGATTCTTCATTAAGTCACCCATTCTTTATAGGATTTAGATTAGTTCCAGAAAAGATTTGTGAACTCTTGCCTTTGGAGTACTGCTTTTTATAACTGAAAAAAGATTTTATTCTCTGAATTTCGTCAAGAGAATCTCAGCATTATAAAATATATTCACAAATTTACATTACCACACTGTAAGCTGCACTGTTAAACAGAGAACCAATTTATTTTGAGATGATATTATTTTTGTTTCATTACACTCCTTTTAGCAGGTTTTTGAGGGTCTTCAGTATTCATTGTAAGAAGGGTAGTTTCTTGCCCTCCAGGAGGTACATTCAGCAGATGTTGGATGAAGATGTACAATCAATGTCACTGTAATGTCCCCTGGCAGTAGCACTACCAGAAAAGGGTTACCAATATGGAGATGTTTTAGGGTGCTAGTGAGTGATGCAACTTTTAATCCACAAATCAATCCATTCTTGTAAGTCACTTGTTGTTTGCATACACTACTGGTTGTATATATTTTTGAGAGAATGAGAGGATCAAAATAAATTATAGGTTACTTACTATAAAAACGGTAGGAAAATCTAAGTACTATACCCATTTTTCAGTAAATCTTTTTTAAAGCTTTGTGCATTATGACATCTCATGCTGCATTTTCCTCAGCCATAAATCTATTTTCCTGAACGATACCAGACTCACCTCTACCAGTGCAGCCAGAGAAAAGCTACATGCCTCTCAGCCAGCCAGACCCAAGTGTAGGCTATGACAACAGCTGTGAGATGTCAAGCAGTGCAGTGCAGAAGAGCAAAGGTGTGTGGTGCTCGCTGCACCCTGTGGAAAGCGTCGCAGATGTGCTACAGCCGGTATCACTGCTGGAAGAAGAGGAGGTTTGTCACTAGTTTTGAGCAAGGCTTTGGGTGTCTGGTAGGSACATGAAAAGTGAGCTATAAAAACAGAATTGTTCTCTGGACTGTAGTGAATATAGCATATAAGCATAGGCCAGTTGTAATAAGGGCCTCACGGAACTAGGGACTGGTTCCAGAAACTTTTCTGTAGAATCTATTTTCTCACATGGCAAAAGTCCTCTAAACTCTCGGCTCTGAAACTGAATAAGAAATGTTTGTCTGTGAATATTACTGAATTATATTTTTACATTTATGAACTGCTTTGTCTGTCAAAAAACAGTTCTCCTTGAAAAAAAAAAGATCTGACTGTGAGAGGCTATATTCTCTTGTCCTTCAGCCATTTATACACATAATGCTATTTAATTTTTCTTATTCAGTACTTCAGTGGGACYTCTGGTATGACTAAGGACAACTTGCATGAGTAAGAGCTCTTAGGATCAAAGGCTTTAGAATATTCTGCTCTTGTTAAGTTGCTGATGGCAGCCAGTGAGCAGCACAAAAAGTGACAGAAAGAACTGCTTATGAGCAAGCCTCATTTGAAAGCAGGTGCTGCTGCAGTTATCCTGCAGAAGGCTCAGTTCGCAAGTTGTCCACAGACTACAGAAAAAAGAAGGCTTAATACAAAAGGATTGTCTCATTGACCCAGCTTGATCTGTGTTTCAAAGGCAGAGCTAGAAGTGTACTACAATGAGCTTCACATATTGATCAGTACAAGGAAAGTATGACACAGCTCAGCCCATGCCATTGTCCTTTTTTACTTTTTATCTCCTACTTCTACTTCTTCTTAAGGTAAAAAATTGTAATTAGTTCATCTGAAAGAGATTAGACTTTCTACTCAAAATCTGGACAAAATCCTGAGGAAATACAGGTATCCTGAAGGGATTTATTTTCCCTTTATGCATTTTTACTTTATGCAACAAATAAACATTTTTAAATGAAGCAGATACAGGAAGAAGAAAAAATGGAAATATTTTTTTCTTTCCTTTATTCTCTCTCTCCCTTCCTCTCATACACACATATACGCACGCACACACATTGCTTTTGCAAACTGAAATGAATATGGACATCACTGCGAATAATCTCTCAGCTCCTCGTTTCCCATTTTTGTGGGGATAATGAAATCAATTTAAAAAGACTAACAACAGACTGTTTTCCCATGAGTCAAAACTAATTTTCTGATATGAATGAAGGAGTTATATGCAGCGAATAGTGTGGAGTATTGGAAAAATTTTAATGACCTAGATTTGGGTTCATTGTATTACTCACAAGTGGCAATGTATGACTTATATAGGTCAGCCCAGCAAAACCAGATGTCTTAGCAACCACAAGTCCCATTTGCAGAAATCAGAAAAAGGAATTATAGATAATACTCGTAAAAACCTTCTAAAGGAGTTGGTGCCTAGATATTATAATGGCTGACTGTTGAATGTTGACTCAACTAAGCTGTATGTACCCAGGCACTTAGTGGAATTTGCATCATCCAAGTTAGGTCCCTTGGGCAACGCAGAGGAGCAATCGGTTAAATGTCTAAGAAGGGATTACACCAAATCCAGCACCCCAACTGCTTACTGTCTAAGATAGTTAGTAAATAACTCAGACAGGTAGTACAATTACACTAGTTACAGCCAGCAAAATGGACATTTTAAGCCTTGTTTCCTTCTAACAATTTACTCGGGGCCTCACAGAGCTCCCACTATGGGTAATGCATAGCTCTATTCCTTCTGCACATTTGACTGCATATTTTTTCATAGACAAGGAATATTTCAGGCCTTTACAACTGCAGTGGAGAAGGAGAAAGACATGAAGCCACATTTTTATGTTCCCAAAGCCCAGTGATAGGAACCGTCCTAATAAGTGGTTGAAATAGGTTCAGGCTTTCTCCAGCAGGGGCAGAAATTGAGTTGAGACCTCTGGAGTTTGAAGAAGTGCTCCTGGTAGAGCCAGCCGATGGGTCTCTGCCCAGCTGAGAGGGAGGCAGGCAGAAAGCTCTCTAGCATGGTGAGGTTTAAAGTTTTACTGGGCAAGCAGGACTTTGAGTGCCAAAGAAATTTTGTAGGTGAAAATGTAGACAGCTCAAAAACCTAAGGACTCTGTATGCCTTCCTGGCTAGGTAGCAATTAAATGGTGGGCTGCACAAATTACATTTGGACTGGARATATACCAGCGGCTATGAGATGTTYGTTACCTTTTCTAAATCCCTTTCTGGAGCTATTACCTAGCCAAAACTGACACCAAAATGCTATAGAAAGACGTATCCCTAGATGAAAATATTTCCTTTTTCATCTCTGTTTTAATGTGAGGAGAATGTGCCCACCTGTTTCAAACATCTCTTTTCTATACATAAAAATGTCGAATATTAAAGTCTTTTCTCTGGAGCCTTTTTCGGGCTTGAATCAAATGCTTTTCCATATGGGAATTGGGGAACCCATTTTTTACAATAGTATATAGCTTAGTATCTATGACTGCAGGGCCACAAGGTTTTGGACTCAAAAACTTTCATTTCCTTTCAYAATAATTTTACTTGGCGTATTACTTGCATGAAAAGTAAAGCTATGCATTTCAGTCATTATAAAAAGCCATTATTAATTTATTCTTGATGTACTAAAACTTGATAGTCTGTCTGYGTGCTTAAAATGCCTTTGTATCTTGTTCTTTGTTATCTCCTAGGCATGTAATTTAATTAAYGCATGTACACTGCTTTGAAGATGTAAAGCGATAGATGAATGCTAAAAGTGCCAAATTAAGGCTTTCACAGGTGAAGTTGTGGGGCAGCAGGCAGGAAGTACAATACACAAACAACAGTGTTTGGAAGTAACTACTCCTGTAAAGGGCAGGAGCAAGTATAACGCCCCAGAATTGCTGTGGGGAGCAAGAAAAACAATGTCAACCACTGAAAAAGCCCCTAGCCATGCAGGGCTGAAAAATCAGGTGCCTGTTGATATTAAATTCTCTAGTTCCTCTTAAATATGATGGATTATTTTTCATGGTGACTTCACCATGAAATCCTGGGAATGAGGAAGGAAAATACCACAGGGGAGCATAAGACCTAGCAGTTTTTGGCCTGTATTCTGCCAGTTRTTAGAGCAGAAAGAAAATGGATTCATTAAGTTCATGTGATTAAAGACATTCACGCCTGTCAATGGAGGATAGTACTGAGTAATGGATAGGTTACATTATATCATCTTGCTTAGTCAGGGGTACATCTTATCAGAGTTATTTTACAGTGAAAGGTCATACTTAGCAAAACTACTTCAGGACTTCAGATGYGCCAGTAGTATTAGTCCCATAATATCACACTAAAATAACACAGCATGTTACATATGGGGATGCAAACAGCTTAAATGAGGGAAATGAATTGGTAGCTAAATGAAATTTTACAGACTTGGGACCCGATAGCCTTCTGATAGTTTGTAGGCCTTAAGGATCAATTTTAGTCAGCAGGGGTGGAACCACCTTGTGACATACTATAGCCATCTAGTCTCATCTGAGATGACTTAGCGTATCTGGGCCTGGACTAGCAGATATGATACATGACCTATGGGAGACCCACATCCTTACGAGCGGCAGCTGAAGCTCTGGAGAGCAATGATCTGTCAGTTCTGCCTGCCAGTCCTGCGTGGATGTTAGACTATGTTAGGATGGTTCAGATGGCACTAGCTACCTGCTTATACAACTGAATCCCATCCATGCTGTTAAGCTAAGCACTGCCTTTGGTCATCAAAAACAGTGACAGTGTCATGATTTCTATTCATTTTCCATGCCATTGATCTTTCTTTTTATGGAATATTTGCATGCRGCACACATTGACCCAGTAGCGCAATTGTTAGTTACAGTCTGCATTAAAAACGTTAAGATTTTAACTAAAAAAAAATAAAGTGGCTGCAGTGCATTTTGCAAGTGGAATTCCCTGCCAATGATTTGATTCATCCCATTTAGGCATTGTCAAACACTCTGTAGTTGACATGCCTTCTTCTGGGAACCCCAAAGACCAGTCGATCAACACTGGTATCACATTGTACCTTAGTACAGGAGAAGCACTTAGTTTATCTCAGCTGGCAATTGTTCTTTGTACATTTTCTTCTGATCTTAATACTTGTTACCTGATGTGGGAACACATTTGTTTTTTCATATGTGCCTTATTTTGTTATGGGTACAGCTGGGGAAGAATCAGCAAATCGGCACATTTATCACTCTGACTGACATGTTCAGTTCTGATGGGTTTCATCTTGCATGTGTTTATTATATTATTCACAACAGGATCCCTATTATGAAGTGGATGAATGCTACTGTTCATTCAGAACAGATGCACATTAAGTGACAGTCACTGAATCATTGCCTTATATGCCAAAGAAATCAGTACAAAGTTGGCTGTCAGTTGACACAGTTATATCAGTCGGTTTGCAAAAGATAAGTATCCTTCAGTACCAATAACACCATCTTAATTTCTGTGGTATTGCTTACTGCTGCCATGTTATCCTAGTTTGATTTTTGTTGTTATTATTTTTTAAAGGGCTACCAGATACCATGAAGCACCACTCATTATCAGCTTGCTTAGGTTGCAGTGCTGAATGTCTCTCTATTTTCTTTGCTAATAAATAGTGAACAGGCAGAAAGGTTCATCTTTTATACAAATATGTAAAGTTCTGTAACTACTAGTATTCCAATTTTGACTTTCATTCTAATTGCCTTGGGAAAACAGTTTACAGATTTTAGCTTTTCTTCCTCTGGAGATGTGTAAATTTTCAAATTCAATCATTATAATGATGAACATATGTTGAAGAAATGTCCTGAAAGAAGCGTATACCTGTCAAGGAATTATTATTTTTTCAGTGTATCCAAGTAAAATCTATCCTAATAATCATATCCATTTTTCAAAGGCAACAGAATAACAAGACATTTCTAGAATTGCAGTTAATGATGACAGCTGAAAGATATAATGGTGTGTGAAAAAGCCTATATGTAGAGTCACATTTTTCTTTTTATTGCTAGTACAGTGTATCTTGTATATTCTCTTGATGAGTCTATGTAGTCTTAGCTTCTGTACAGGTTTAAATTAAATTAAGGAGGTGCTGTCATATCATTCATTATGAGCAAAAAGTTGGATTTTTTTCTAAAGGAAAATCCTCTCATGCCAGCACATCAATTTTTACAAAGCTCTGCTTTGCTGTCCTGTATGCGACTGAAATTTGACTCTGGTGGTTTGTAGAATTTAGTTTCACTTTTTCCTCTGTAAAAATAAAAAGAGCAAATACGTGTACATGATCTAAAACTAATCCATCTATATATCCCACTGCCTCAGTAGGCTGACTAATGATAACTGATGTATCTGCTTGGAAAATAATGGGCAAATTTCCCTTGCTGTAACTTCACTGACTTCAGGCTGCACTGTGTTTTAATTATAGCATGTTCAAACCAGACTCAACAAAGAACTCGCAGATGTGCTGAAGGGAAAAATCCTCCTTTGGTCATGTGTCAGACCTATTACTATTATTTATTTAAGTGCTTCTAACGTGACAGTCTTGACCCACTTGGTCTTTTCTTCTGCTAATGGCTGTGAAATTGAAACAATTCACTTGGCATTTTAGACTGTCACTAAAAAAAATGCCGAGGAATACCAGAATGGAGATATTTCTTGCTCATTTATGTCACTACAAGCTGCTTAAAAGAGTTGCTTTGCTGCATTGTTCGCAGTGAAGAGGACATAAAACTCTCTTCAACAAATTATTGTACTTGGGATACAAAACCGAGCTAAAGTCATTTCAGCTATTCCATGATTAGTCAGTTTTGAAGAAACAGACAAAATCTTTAGCCTTGGCATCAATGGAAAGCTTCTTGTCCGGTGGGGGTATAATTGAACTCATAGTGCCATGATCACATGGCTTAAAGAAATCATGAGTTGTCAATTTCTGTAGTGGGAAACTCAACTGATGCAATAGGAACGTTGAATAGTGCTAGGGTGTCTTGTTACTGTGAAAGTCTATCTAAGGAGCTGTGGTGGAAAGAGGCACTATAGGTCCCTGATGCTGACGTGAGTTTCACCTGGCAGTTTTTTGGGGTCCTTTATCTTGCCTCCCTTATTTATATTTTTTCTAATCTACACTTCAAAATTTTCACTTTTAAATGAAAGTAATGCCTATTTTGCATTTTAATCAAACATTTGTAAAGTACTCGGTTGATGAAAATCACAATATAATTGCTATCCTGAGCATACGAAGATTTGTGGAAGTAAACATTTAGCAAACAAATAATCTTAAGGATATTGATACAAGACAGGGACAGGAACATGGATGCTAAAATCAGCTCAGAAGTGCCAGAAGCATATGGGTGGCATCTGTGTATAGAAAAAGCAAGGGAAGTCTCCTTATGCATCTAAGCCCAGTTCTCCCCTTGCTCTCAGCTTCTCATCAGCTTATTGGCATGAGCACTTACCTAACATCTTGTAAGAAACATATCTCCTCCACCCACGTCTATCCTTCTCTTTGCTCATGCCAGCAAATCTCCATCAACAACAGCCTTACCCCTCATTGATGCTCCTCATCAGCAGCCTTCCCTCTCCAATTCCCCAGCAGCAGCACCAACTTACCCTCCCTTCCTCCCTCCCAAGGCAGCTCTCAATTTCCCCTGCTTTGCTCTTCTCAACCTGTCACAGCGGTACGGGATGTTTCTGCTGCCTGAAGTTCAGGACAGAAGTGAGAAGGGAAGCACCTTCCTTGCTCCACCACCAGCTTCTCTCTCTGCTCTTCTTTCCAACCCAGTCTAGCAGCCACCTGAATTGTGTTGCAGCAAAGAAGCTCAGCTTGTTGCTCATACCATTGCTCCCTGTCTCCTCAAGAAACCTCCTCTAAGTCGGCCTGTGTTTGCAGGCTGCCAGATGGACTACGCTGGTTCACATCCTCACAGTGGTAAGTCCAGCAGGCTTGAAGGATGTAGCATAAGGTGCAGAGAACCRTGCATTATTCCTTTTAAAAGGCCCTAAGGTTTATAACAACCCAGAATAWTTTTTCAGTTTATCCAAGCTGTCCTCTCTGCAAGAAAACTGAACAATTAAAGGGCATTCACTTATTTTTCATGCATTGAAAGTATGAATTTTTCATTACATTCCAATTTACATTTTTTTCCCCAGCTTCATTAACTGTCTAGTGTGAACTTTATTGTCTACACATCTTTACGCTTTAACTAGCTGATATGTGTGGGGGAATATTTTGCAATATATGCCTTCTCTTCCTCTCCCTTCCATCTCTGCACAAGTCTTGTTATTGTCTGAAAGGAAAAAAAAAGAAAGAGAAGAATAAATAATAATTAAAAAGCATGTTTCTTTTCAGGCAGCAGCACTCAGCAGTATGCTGTAAACCATGCTGAGCAGGATCTTGTAAAGCTTGATTGGAAACATATTATCATATTAAAAGAGTGTATATCTCTTCCCCGCCACCCTTAAAATTCATGTTTTACATTCAGTGGAGGCAGAGCATCGGTATCAAGGGGATTTTGCTCTGACAAACAGCTATGTTCTCTACTAAGGTTATGCTCTCTATRGAGCCTCAAAGTAGCAAGTTTTTAAGACCTTATTAAAGACAAAGTTGGAGTAAGCAGAATGGCAGCATTATGGCCATTTCAGGTGAAAAAGAACATTTCAAAGCCTYTTCCAAAGGTGTGAAATGAAGACTGTTTGGGAGATATCCCCATTGTGAATGGCCAGCTGCCTCACTCAAAGCTATTGTAGCAGTTCAGGGACAAAACAGAGACTGACCTGACTTGATTTAGCCTTGACAGTGCCTAGCTACCGACAATACGCACACCTGAGTGCTGCCCCCATTCACAAGCGTGCATGCCCGCTGTTAATATCTTGGGCTGTGTTTACAAAGTCGTTGAAGTCAGCATGATGTTGGGCAGTGGCAGGAACAGTCTATTCCCATCTAACATACAAAAAGGCTGTCACACAGGAGGAGAAAGATTACATTTATTTGCAGTGTGGTTGCAAAAGTGGACTATTAACTTCTAATATAGCCTTTTTTTTTCTTCTGGAAAGCTACAGAGACATGACATTAAATGTGTGACTGCTTGAGAAAGCAAGAGCAAGCATGGGCAGACTGGTGAGGTCTCAGGTCAGGGTGYTGTGTCGCAAGCACAGACGTCCCTCTAGAGCTGGTGACTACTGCTCTCCAGTCTCCTCCATCTTTTAATGCTAATGCTTTGTTGGGTCTTCTGAGTTGGACACAGACCTCTTTAGAAGCCTTGTCCAGCATACTACCAAATGGGGAGAGAAAAGGGGTATGAAATAAATCCAGGTTACAGTGCTGAGATTATAGCATCAAATATTTTCCTCTTGGCTGTTTAGGATGATATCATCTGGCTCATTAGGCAGTGGCAATGTTAGAAGAACTTAGATTGTATGAATTCAGCATGCCTGGCCTGGATTTGCCTGAAAAATTCCAGTCTTTTAATATGTGCATGTCACTGACCATGTTTTAATGTTGATGATTTTGTATTTTACTTATGCAACAACTTGTAAAGTTTGACAAAAACTTGAAGAATTACTAGCATTTTTCCTCAAATGTTCCCTTTTCCATTTCTTAGATATTACATAGTAGTGATTCAACCTTTAATGTCTCTTGAGAGGGAGAAGTGCATTTAACAATCAAAGCAAAGTTTTCCTGAAAACACTAGACTTGATTCAGACCATCTAAATTCCAGTAAGTAAAATTTCACTAGACTTTAAGCACCTAGCTCTCAGGAAGAAATTCAGAACACCTCCCTTCAACTACCAGCCAAACCCTGAAGTAAATACAAATCAACTGGGACCTGCGTTTTGAAAACCGCGGTTTCCTCACATCTGCAACAGATAATCTGAATCAAATTATTCTAAATAAAAGAGTAGGAAAATCTGAAGATAAAAGAATTCTGCTATTCATTATCCTGTCATAGTAATATTTTAGTAACTTTGACCCAAGCCCTCCTCCTAATCTGATGTCCACSAAGTAAGAGATGACAGAAAGTGGCAGATGTGTAGCAAATTTGCTGGCACTTCAGACATTGACAATACCTTTTCTTTCTTGCTTAAATATTACTTGCTGTTTTATAGAGGTCTCTGGAATTTAAAAGATGGCTCTCATTTACSTAGATTTAACCACACTTTATGAGACTCATTGTTCCAAAGGAGAAGAATTTTACATTTTGGAGTAATTCAATGAAGCTTTGGAGATACATTCCAGGTTTATAACAGATTACTCACTTGTTACCTCTAATATTTATATTATCCTTTGGAGACATCAGCTGACACTAGGACCTGCAGTGGCAGATCATCCACTTACTTGTAGTAAGAGACAAGTTTTAAACATTTTTGATGAAAATGAAGTGTTATCACTGCCATTTTACAGCAAAATAAGTAGTCCTTGGAAATTATGGGTAGCATTAGGCACTGAGTTCAGATCTTCTGAGTCATGCTTTGCAGAACTATTATTCCTGTTCAGATATATAAACAAACACTTTTCATTTCATGCATAAATTTCCTAGCAACCTTAAACAAGCTGGTATTTCAAAGTCTGATTCCACATTTCGGAGTGAAGATGTGATAAACCAGGGAAAGAATTAAAGAAAATCATGTCATGCTAAATGAAAGATTTTATCTTTGACATTTGTGGAACATATATGTGAGTGAAACATTGTCATGAACAAATGAATGTTTGCTGTTTATGTGAACTTTGGGATGTCTATTTGTATCACAGTGCATGGTGAAACAGGGGTAGGGTTTCCTACGTGAACTCTGGATGAGTCAAGAAGAGATTTGTGAGAGCTTGGTTCTCGCCATTGCCACTTAGCCAAGACTTCRCTGTGAGAGTGACGGAGCACTGGSRCAGGTTGCCCAGAGAGGTTGTGGAGTCTCCTTCCCTGGAGATCTTCAAGGCCCGCCTGGATGCAACCCTGTCTACCATGCTCTAGGTGACCCTGCTGAGCAGGGGGGTTGGACTAGATGATCTCCAGAGGTCCCTTCCAACCTTACTGATTCTATGATTCTATGACTCTTGTCTGCTACAGGGTTGAGCATTCCCTAGCCCTTGAGACCAAGTCTCAAGTTTTTTCAGTGGGGTTGCTCAAATGTAACTAAGGGCAAAATCTGGGCTGCAATATGTTTATTACTGGAAACGATGCACAGGCTGGAAACAAGATACATTTTTATTTCCAAGCTCAGATTGGATTTGCAGGCTGGCGATGGAGCAAAAATATCTTTCTGTACAAAATGAGTGAATTTCCCTTGGATGTTTCCAAGGGACAATAAACACGGAGCCCCCTGAATCTTGAAGCTGTTTTTACAAAGTCACTTTTAGAGCAGAACCACACTTTAACCCCACACTAATATAAAAGACCATGCCAAATTACACATACACTATCTGAATAGGGAAGTTGTACTCTAATTGTTGGATATAAGCTTGACTGCTTTTGAATTAACAGTTAAAGCTGTATTCATTAATCTGAACAGGGAAGAGCAGGCAGACTGTCACAACATACCTCAGTTCAGTAGTCATGCAGAGCAGGTGAGAGAACGCTAGCCATTTACAAAGTGAAGCAGCTGATCTCCATCAGCCCTATCATTTAATGATGAAGAGAAAAAGGCAACCAACTGCAATATCCAAAAAAAGATTTATGATTTATCTAAAAGTCCAGAGTCCCAACAGGCAATGTACAACCTACAATTACCCAGAATGATTAAAGTTAATGCTTTTAAATGCTTTCCCACCTCAAGAACTACTAAGGACACAATTCATAAATGTATTATGGTCCATTTGCTGTACATACAGCTTCTGGGAAAAATATTTCCTTTGGGAAATAAGCCTGAAATTCATTACTTTTGAAGAAAGAATTGGGAATGAGAAAGCTAATTCAAATTAAAAAGGAACTGACCCCAAACTGAAGATGAAGTAATGCCAAATGAGTGTTTTCTCCAAGCTGGAACTGATTAAAGGAAGAATTTGGAGTCAGAGTCTGTTTAGACCCAATTTCAATGCCTACTGAAATTTTCACTTCCTTTTTATCTTTCTTTCTGCTTAAGAGAAGGATTAAAGGCTAGGGCTAGCGGATTGAAACCAAAAAATCTCGATATTTTAATGCAAGGTTCATGTTGGTTCTCTCTTACATTTGTGCAAACTTCATTTGTACAAACTTTAGATGGTTTTRTTGGGAAATACCGTCATATAAGAATCATTACATAAATGCTCTGGCATTATCTGGTTGTTTAAGATGCTACTGTCCTCAGCTGTTTGCCATACCTATTTACCAGAGGACACCACCATCATAGTGGAAGTTGTTATAAAGGAATTGTCACAACTCTATCTGCTCTGTTTTGTATTTTGGCATCTTAGCTAAATCTACCTTCATCAGCAGTCTCAGCAAAAACAAAATAGATTAAGGAATCTAAGCTGTGTCTTCTCTTTTGCAGACTTTGTTACTGGGGTGATGTCTGGCAGCAGAGAGGTAGGGATTGGAGTTAGATGAGTCAACAGCATTTTAAACACAACCAGACTTACAAGAACTAGTGTATCAAATCCCTGCGTATCAAAACCCTGAGTCTTTCTTTTCCCCTCTCTCTTTTGCTTCAGTCTTGCTTGCCRAAAATGTTGTGGAGAGGAATGCAGTAGAGGCAGCAATTCCATAGATAATCATTATGAGAAGAAACATTCATCCGAAAGAAATTAAATTGTTTCTGCAAGTGTAACTCAAATGGAAGTATAGTCACAAYTGGAAAGAGCTTGGAGAGTGCTGATTATAACAATCTTGGAAACACTACTTTTGAGAGATTGGTGCTGATGTGAGCTGCCCATCCAAATCATCTGGGACCGATCTTAGAGTGACCATCATGCTACCACTGATTCTCTGAGCTGAAGCAGTGCCTCTCAAGAACTTTACATGCGGTGAGTGCTAATAAAGTGTACAGTTATTTGCAGATTTCCCACCTAGATGTTGCTAGTTACCTAACCAGGGACTCAGAGAAGCACCAGCTGCACCACGCTTCTGTCCCATTTATGCATGAGGCTCACCTGGAAAGAATCCAGAATATTGGTGGAAATTACCTGTGCTAAAAGACAGCTCTTGGCAATGAGATGAGAAATGAGAGATCTCATGCAGGGCAAAGGCAGTGTGATCACTCATGTGGAGTCACATTTCTTCAGTACAAATTAAATATTTTGTATCTTCATTTTTCCTTTATAAGAGAAACTTTGTAAAATTTGCTCTCACTGACAGAATTTGATTCACAGTTTCCTTCAGTAGCTGGATCTGGATATCCTGGAGAAAGACATTATAAGGAAGAAAGGAGGTTTCCAATCTATCTGAATAAAGCATAGGTGAAACTTTCATGAGAAAGTCTGTGCTCCTTCATAAGAGATTTGGATACGTCTCAGAAACACTGCCTCTTCTGAATGCTGAAATGACACAAGTAATATATACTATGCTATTCTATGACAGTATTTTTCTGTTCCGACATGAATTGCCCATAGTCAACACACAGCCCCTGATCTATTTTCATGCTTAGAAAAGACAGCTTCTTGTGAAAGCATGAGGCATGAATTATCTTACTTTTTCTTGATTTTGTTTTTTTTTGCTCAGCAGTGCAGAATTCACTTCCCTACCTATAAACAAAGTATTGAGCCGTGAGGCAGACTTGTTATTGCCACTGTGCTATATTTAGTCTGGAATACAGAGTCTCCTACATGAGGTTTTGTGGGCAATGGAGCTACCTATTTACAGATGTGTTGGTATTTTCTCTATGATTTTCCAAAAACATCCAGAAAAAAAAAAGATTTATTTGTACCTGTCATGAAATAGTGTGCAGAAGAAAATTTCACTCAAATCACATATCCTGAATGTGGCTCCCCTGGGGATGTTACATACCACCACAGAACATCAAATAGTGATGCTCAGCCAAGTTGTGTTATATACTTACATATACATACAGCTTTATATATATAAATATATATATATATATATATATAAAGTGCATGTGACAAAAGTATGTTCATCTTTTAAATAAACATTATTTATTTCAAGATTTTAGTACTTAGGCAATATAACTTCCTTAAATTAAAGTTAGTAATTTAGCTTCTAAACATTCATACTGTAATCAAGATAAAGTGAAAGATGAACCAAATGTTGTCTAAATGTTAAATTTATAAATAGTGTTTATATATTTTTCATACTTGTTTATATTTCTGGATTAATTTTTTGTTCCAGAACCAACCCGAGCTTTTTGCTCACAACTCTGTGCATTTTCTGACTTTTTTACTTAGTGAATGATAACCACTTCAAGCCTGTAAGATGTCATTATGTTGGACAGGATTTGAAGTATGTGAGCAATGCTCACACCATGAAGACGCGAATGGAGAGCATGTCAGAGCATTCTGAATAAAATCAGACAGGCATGTTTGCTAGTGCTGTAGACTACACTTATCTCTGTGTATATGTACCTTGGCCTCCACCAAGATGATGATCTAAGAATATTCTTCTGGCTCCTCTGTGAACTGACTATGTGAAGAAAAAAGAGAAAGCAGCACATGTGCTTATTCATTTTTAAAGTAAAAGTGATGAGTTAATTTCTTATTTCAAAGTCTAGGTGCTCAGCTGTACATCATACATTATTTTCATTAAGCTACTTTAATAGAAAAGGAGCAGTGTGGTGAAGCATACTTATTTAGACCTCAGATACACTTCCTGAGCATGAGTGAACACAGCATTTAGTCCTCCCATTTGTATTCCTGCTTGCCAGTTGGAAAGTAGGAAAAAGAGATTCTTATTTGAGGACAGATGTGTAGCATCTGCATTGGGCATTGAATGATTGAGAAAAATGGCAAATGATGCCAGTTGTATTAGTCAAGTCTTTACGTATATTCCCATGTAATGTTTAGAAATTTAGAAGCAACATGTTGGTGTAGATTTTGATCTCCAAGCTGAATGGTGAGTGGATGATGGATTCCATGCTGTGCTTGGACATCGTTCCCAGCTCCCTCCTACTCTGTGAGAAATGACAGCAATCATAAACCCACCACATAATGAAGACTTTGGTAGGAGTAGGAAACACTACCACACCAGGAATTTGCAGGACATCTGGTAAATCAACAACATTATCACAAACATCATGGCCAACAATCTGAGCTGCTGCTACAGTATATTCATTTTCCAAATGTTCCAACTGAGAAAGCTACTCAGACCATTCCCACCATACACCAGATGGCTGAGTGGTAAGCCAATATTTTCTCTATACACAGAAGCTTACTCTTCTATCATTAGGCAACATTTTGCATAGGGAACAGATATTTTATCAGAAACAGGATTTTCTCTGGCTCGTGTTCTGCTGAAGAAATAAATATACTGTAAAATATACACACCACAGCATCGGCAACTGTAAGATATAGAAAAAAGTATCTTGTTCATTTGTTTTGCTGAAGTCTGTAGACACAAACTTATGGGAAATCTCTGTGACAAACTGCCTCTCTCTCATTTTCAGTGATGCAAAATATATTTTAAGTGAATAACAATGCACTACACTGCATTAAGTGTGACACAACATCAAATGTATATGAAAGTTAATCACTTTGTAATACTGTAGTGTCAGAGGCAAAAAACTAGTCTAGCGATATGATAGCTGAGGGAGTGTTTAGTACTACGGTAACTCAGGCTGCAAGTAATTAGTACCACCTAAATTCTAATGCCTTGGTGAAGCAAAATTATCTGTGAAATCCATGGAAGTTTGGCCTTATTGAATGCGTATTTCAGACGAAACTTGAGAATAGAAAGCTGAATTGACTTTGTGTGTTGACTTTGTTCTCAAAATTGTAATGACTTTGCCTAGAGACAAAGAGAAAAGCCTTATATTACGAAACATTTCAGTCTTGCTATTAGTCTGATAGTAAGAAATGGGTTTGATGCAAATGTTCTTTTTTTCTGTTTGTCTGTGCTATAGTAGTGATTATAATCCCTGTACAGGTTCCTAGTTCCATTAGTCCAAGCTTTGGCAAATGTCTTATAAAAAGTAGGAATCTTTTTAAAGATCTTTCCGTACGATAGTTGTTTTTTTTCTATGAAACCCAGGTGAAATACATTTTTATATATAGTGCAGGTTGCACTGCCTATAGTCATGATTACCTGATATAGTTTTTGTTAAAACACTGGCTTTTGTTTTCCCTTGCGACTTAACCAAACTGTAACTGCTCAGCCCCAGCATTTCCATGACAGCTGTCTGTGTTCAGCTGACTTTTTTTGGGAAATATCAACTGCAATAGTAAAACTTTTGCAAAGTGCTAGGAATGTATGTTGATGTGTTGCTTTTAAATTTTCATAGAGTTTCTCAAGAGAATTCCAGTGCTATAGTAGAACAGAGATTAAATTTGGTGGTGGGATTTATCTGGTTGTTGAGAACATGCCATTTGCTGAGTTCTAGATCTGCAAGAAATATAAGCTTGCACATACTCAGGAGAGGCTTGTCTGAGATTGAAAGCTACATTCTCTACAGTGTCCACACCTTGTGTGTATTATTCATCAAGACCTACAGAGGGTGAGCTGGACTTTCCCTGATATTGCTCTTCCTAGCATTTAGAGGTGACACACTGGTCCTTAGCACAGGATAATGCATTGATGTATTTCAGCCAGCACTTGCACACACACATGCCTACTCACTCACAAAATATCTCAATAGGTTTGTGCCTACGTGTTCAAGTTAGAACACATTCTTCCTCTCAGTTTCCCACATTTTTCTCAGCTTCTCCATTTCATCTCTTTAAATCAAGTTTGTATAAAGCCATATTCATATACCTAATGTAAGAACAGTAACAGCACTGAAGCCAACACAGCTGGTACATGTAAAATTTCAAACATGTTTACAGGACTGAGGATTAAATTTGAAGTCTGAGATCTCTGAATTTGGATGTCTAAGAACTTCATGACCTTTCAAGCAGGGATTATCTTCATTTCCTACAGAAGTAGTGCTGAACAATGGTGCTTAGGAAAAAATAGAGGCTTTTCTCGGGGGGAGCACTGGCCACCTTTGGATAAAAGTGTGGGATTACTTCTGTTACAAAAGGTGAATAACAGAGACAACACAGRGGACTCTCCAGGCTGGATCAGTTCACACAAAGTAGTTCAAATCCTGGTCTCAATAAAGTAAATGGCAACTGTGCCCTGTGACTTTAACTGTCAGTGAAGAGAAATGACTGTGTAATTGTTAAAATCTGATACTGAGCTGGTACCAAAGAGACAACATTTCATGGTTTACAGATACGTTAAAAAAAAAAAAAAGGCAAGTCAATGTATTGAAACAGGATTTAACAGAAACAGTTAATTCTGATCTTAGTTTGTTTAAAAAAAGAAGAAAAAAGATTTAATATACTTTTCAATCATGTCAACTGAAATGTAACTTTCCTCAATGATAGACTTGCCTACATCTATCACAAGGTAAACAATCTCTGCTAAAAGCATAAAGACTTATTTTTCCTTTTTTCTTATCTCAGTGAAACAGTCCACTGACAGAAAAGCCTTTTGTCTGGGAGAGATTTGGTCATGTTTCACCCTAAACTAATGCAGAAATAGAGGCATATTAAAGAGGTTTTGCTTGCCAGTGGAGGTGGAATCCATTGGCCATTATTTTCCATTCTAACAAATAAACACAACTTCTTGTTGCCAAATAGCTACATGCAGATTTGTAATTCCTTAAAAGTAACTTGCTTATCAGATTTGTCAAGAATTATAATGTCATTAATAAGAGGTACTTACAGAAAGAGCAGGAAAAAGGATAAAACCGCAGAACTGAGTGAAAGGGACCAGTGTCTCTGGAGAGTTGACCATCCAGCTACTGAAACTTTAAGACAAGAGGTACGTGTGAGTTGTTAAAGGGTAACACCAGTTGAAAATTACCTAGGAGGCATTTTAGGTTTTGGTTGTTTTTTGTTTTGTTCTCTTTTAGTGCCTTTCAGAATTGGATTGTTCTATATCAGACTTCCATGAGTTTGGGTAGGTGATGGGTAATGAATACCCCATTCAAAACTGTCACATTTTGTTGCTTGACAGTTGAAATCTTTCTCCCGTGGCTGAAGTCTAGAAGAATCAGGATGGAGTTTAACAACCGAAGTCCTCTAGCAACATCTTGAATGAGTGCGAATTGTTCATATTATTATGTCTAGGGGCATCCTTTACTTACGGAACAATCTTTGGGGTCTTATGTCAGTCACCTGCAAAATGAAAATATGTTTACATTTTATTTAGGCCTTTCCATTCTTAAAAAAAACATAGCTCATCCATCTTCTGGAATCTTATTTCCACACAAATTACATGAATCTGTTCTGTTTCGCACATTTTACAGTTACTTTCAATTTTATGTAGCCACTTACTGAAGAGAGTAAAAATTACAGGCTGGTAGTTTTTATATTCCATTTTATCATGTATTAAATGGTCAGTCAATTGTAGGCATGTAAGCTATAGCCCTACAAAGATTCAAAATTTTGAAAGAATAGAGTATTTGCTTATCGTGTTCATGACAGATTTAGGTAAATCACATGAATGTTTTTAGATAAAGATGGTATGTTCTGTGAACATAATGAAGCTTCTTATTTTAAAACTTAAAAAAGAAGTTTGTATTAGTACAGTGAAATAAAAAAATCAGTTATCTTGCCACTCTCTGTACTTAGAATATCATGTGATCAAATTGCATGCCTACGTTTGTCCTTAGCTTAGTTACAGTCTCTGACACCTTTTTAAAACACTCCTTATTTCTAGCCTTTCACCTTTTCCATGCAAGATTTTAATTGCTTTTTCAAAAGGAAGACTAGTATATGAGTGCCTTGACTTCCCTCTTTTCTCCCTATCCCTTACACTATTCCTAAAGATTTGTTACATTTCTAGTTGCAGCTTGATTTTTGATAATCTGTCCTTTTTTAAGGTTTTGTAATCATTCGCACTTCGTTCTCAGGTTACTTCTCTGGCTGGTCTTCTTGTGGCTTGTCACAGAACTTTCTCCTTTCTTTCATTAGTCATAGGATTTTAGTAGGATCTGATATCTCTGTATGATAAAATTTCATTTACGATTTTTACCTGAGTCATTCTCACATCAGCATCTGCATTGTCTCTTCATCAAGCTTGCATTTTGCTTTGTCTCCCTTAAGACTTTCTGTATGTTCAACCTCCCCTGAAGAGTAATGGAAATAAAAACCAATTCCTCATCCTTCTGAAATTCTGTCAGCTGCTAATTTCCTGCCAGTGTCACTAACAAAACTCATCAACAGCCTTTGTAACTGTGAAGGTCATTTTAGACCCTTCCTCTCTCTTGTCTTGCATGAGAGAGAATGTCTCTCCGTATATCAATGCTGCTGTACAYACTACCTTTAAAAAATATTGAAGGTCCTTCTCTTTCTGAACAGACATTCAAAACACTCCTCCATTCATACACCTGTACAGTTTTGGCTCTTTTTGTCTTTTCCTCACTGTGTCACTTAGAAGTCATATGAATTCAATCTGCAAAATGTACAACCATATCCTTTATATACAATAGCTTTCTGTATTAGGGTCTTACTGATTCATACCCTTGGTTTTCTGCTTCTAGATCTGCTTCACATTTCTTGTTCACCTAAGCGTTCCTGAGCTGAATATCACACCAACTTTATGGGAACAGTGGAAGATGGTTTGACAGAGATGGGATGTCCRAGATCAGGCTCCAACAGCCTGATGAGTAAAGTACTTTTCTGAGATATTGCAGTATTGTTTTGGGGTGTATAGCTGAGATCCTTAGAACCCAGGTTCAAAATTTAAGGGCAGGCAGTGTAGGCACTTTGGTGGAAGASAGGAGGCACTGAAGGAAGAAGATACCCTTTGAATTCTATTTTTGCAGAGCTACTTTTTATCAAGTTAGAAAAATAATTAAAAGAGCAAATCTTATATAAACAACCATTTAAAAACTATTATAATTCCCAACTGGATACCTAAATTTCTCCCATTTTAGATATTTTATCTCTGGACACCTAATTCAGCTTTGCATGTTAAACTTCCAGGACGAGATAGGTAAACCACTCTGGTGGWTATTTAAGTTTATCACACTAGATCTGCATCCTTAACCTTAAGACCTCTAGAAAAGAATATTTGAACCTTTTAAAGCCATTTCTTGAAAACCAGCCTAATATCCTGGTCTTTGGAGGAGTTGGGCTGCCAAACTGATTTCATTCTCCTGATCTTTTCAGAATCTTTTCTCCTCCTGGATGTCTTCCCATTCCAGATACTTTTATTTGTCTGAAAGATGGCTTCTAGACAATACCAGGAGATGAGCAGAGGCTTCCAGAGATGCCTTCCAGGCCAAAATTGGCAGTTAAGTTAAGCAGGAAGAATCAAAGGAGAGATGAAGTTAGACAATTAGTTTACTCTAGAGGCTTAACTTACTTAAAGACAGCTAAAGTTAGATGTGTTGGATGAACCTTACYCTGAGGTATTACCATTATTTCAACAAGATGTATACATAAAGAATGTATTTGAGTACGGGAAAAAATAGAACTGTATTACTATGGTGTTCCAACCCTTTTTAACACACCCTGCTTCTCCATGGGCCTAAATAGCTGAGGGACAATGCAGCTATACCTTGTGCTTGTATGGCTGTAACTCTCTGGCTATGACTATGCTGGCAAACTAGACTGGATCAAGACACAGAAACAAGCACTGATATATGATCATCCATACTATTTAACTGACACGTGCTAGTTAGCATTTCCTGCACAATGTCCAAAGAGGTTCTGTTCCTAATATGCAGTATGGACAAAAACATCTGTTTTAGAGGGAAAGAGTTCGGCTCCATGAACATAAGTCATTCTGTAACACTTGCCTTCAGGGCTGGAGAATCGGACTGTTTTCTTTATTGATATAGCTGTGGACTCTGCTGCTAGCCCAGCTAGCCCTTCRTGGTGTGACATTTGATAGACAAACTGTTAACAGCTTTCTAGAATTTCACCACTGGGCATTCTTGAAAATGCTAATGTCTTTGACAGATATTTCCCTTTACAGTGGGGAGCAGCAGTCAAAATAAAGTCTTGGTATGTCTGCACTAAGCTCAAAGTTCAAACACCAGAAGAGCAAATGATTACTGGTAGGAATGAAATACTGACTGTTCAATGACTGCATCCACACTAACAGCTCATAGTTTTAAGGTAAAGATCCTGGAAATGGTATGAGTAATTTCATTGAGATTCTGATGTTGCTATTGAAAACTTTAATGGCAACCAGGTCTGAATTTTTATTCCTCATAGGTCAAGACACAGGCCCTATGATGTCTAGCTAGGAAATTCAGTGCAATAGTGTGACCAGATCATCATTATGTGGTCTTCTCACGTCTCAAAACTTGTTGTCAGGGTAGGGAAGTCTGTATTTAATTGCCACCTTATCTTTTCTGTGAGAGAATATGTTTGGGGAAGATGATTTTATTATGAGACAGCACAACAGAGCTGAATCAACAGAGGAGAGGTGAATGATAAAAGGAAATTATATCCTTTAGAAACCAAGGGAGAACTATGTGCTTCTCTTATTTAGGACTGAGGGAAATAGGCAAATTGATCCCCAATCTCTCTCTAAGTACAAYAGTCAAACCTGATACAGAGTTTTAAGAAGTCTCATTAACTTAGTTCTCCTCTGACTAATAACTTTTCTTGTAAATAGCTTAACTTGTTTTGCTAAACCAAATGTGAATAACTTCCAATAGAGTCATTTGGAAGGTAATTCCAACCGTCTTTATTTATATTTGTATAGATTGGCTTCATGGCAGGATCTCTTACAATAAAATGCAGCATAATAACTATCTACTAATGATACTTTGACTTGAAATATCGCCAGGAAGTTTAAATTGGTATCCACCTATTTTTAGCAGAAATAGCTGCAAACAGTTCACAAAATAAGCCCCAGCTGTAATAACAAGAAAAATTGACATAAACCAAATGCTCACCATGGGTGAATTTCCACCTACTCTTCACAAATAGAATGAGATCATAAACAGTGGGAGGCTGGCCTGTCTCTAATTTTAATTGTTTTATTTTTCAGTTCACAGCCTGATTAGATTGAGAATGGTAGGCAGGTATAATTTAATTTTAGCACTGACCCCCTACAGGATGGATTACAAAAGTGATGAGCCTAGTAAGAATAGACTATTTAGTAGTTTTTGTGCATGCACAGAACTTGTTACACAATTTATCTGCTACAACTTCTTTTTGCTGTGAAACTTCAATTTGAAGAGAAGTTCACCGTGTACCATGATATCACTGATCACTGATATAAGCATACTGATATTCTTCACTAGTTTTACAAAATGATCAAAGAAATTTCCCCTTACATACTTTGTGATGTATTTGTACCATTGGTACCATCATATGGATGACACATTTTATGGACTGGTAGGGAGGATAAAATATGGAGGACAACAGTCATCCCATAGTTGAGATGCAACTTCCACTGTAAATCTGATTGTGAACTTCCATGCAATTTTATAAACACAGAACTACATATCTGAAAATGAAGTTCATCTGGGACATTTTGTATACCAGATTTGAAAATTGTTCTCTTATGTATTCTTAGTTCTGATACATTAAAACCCGTTGTCTATCTTGACTTAAAAGCGGGAAGCAAAGAAAGTTGTTGCTGATTAAAATGCACTGTTTGCTGCAGTTAGAACAGTCTTTTGATAGCTTTTTTGACAGTTCAACTGTGACAGGTCAATGCATTTACTGGATTCTCATAAATGATGATAAAATATTGGCTGTTCTACCACCTTTTGGTTGTCTCAATACCTTCAACATCTAGTACCCTCCAAAGGACACATCTAGCTTTTGGATCTCAGTAAATATTTAGAAGTACAAGGGATAGGTGTAACCATGGGGTCTGTGGAGGTAATAAAAAAAGAGAAATGTTGAACTTCATCAGACCTGCAGCACTGTACAGGCCCTTGACAGTTCAAGCTCCTGCTATATGTGTAAATGATTTTTGTATTTGAAAACAGTATAAAACTGTAACGAGCATCTTAACAACCATGAGATTTTTTGATTTCTCTCCACTTTTGACCTGCTGAGATCTGGACATGAGYATATGGCTGATCTCACAGCCATCAATAGGGAATCTGCCTGTAGAGAATCGTTTAAATATTACTTAGAATTGTTTTGGAATTAGAATAGTTTGAGTTAGAATTAATTACAGGTCCCTCAAACACCYTAGTAAACTATAAAGAGGGTAACTAGGGATGTAATCATTCATAACAGGACAATTTACCTGGGTGTGCTCAAGAGTGAAAATTGAAGAACATGAAGATCCCAGAATGTAAAGTGTCCAATACACATAGTGCAGCATGACATAKTGTGTATGTGAATGGAAATAATTTCAGATGGTTCAGATGGTTCAGAGCTGTGGAGCTAAAGCATTCTACAGTTTGACTAATCTGCCAATGTCTCAAATAAGAGCCACAGTGCATGGATACATAGGAAAGCCCTAAGTATGAACTGTTTTATTTTTTGCATTTACAGATCACTAAAAAGGGTTTCCTTTCCTTAGGTCATAAATTTTATTAGACTGTTTAACTACTGCCATGAAGCTTCTACCAGTGCTCATATTTGAATTTTGTTCCATTATTGTTTCCTCTTGTTCTACTCGGTTTTGCATTTGTAGGCTAAACAAGCCTGCTCTCACCTCATGGAATATTTGGCAGAGAGAAATGGTGTGATTTTAYGCAGTAGCAAAATGAACCTCTGTAAGCATTTGGTTTCATTGGCAGTATTTCCATATCCCAAATACATAGCTTTGAGAGCTGTATTAAAGGTCAAATATACCGCAAGAACAAGAACTGAAATGTAAAGATGAGGCTGACAGTATATTCTAACCTTTGGGGAAATAAGGTTCCATGTCATAAATTAAAGGCAGATTTTGAATCTTCTTGGAGACAGGTCTTCAGCAGAGAAACAGAAAGGATGCTAAAAAAAATGAGAGGAGAAAGGGTTGTTAAGAAGTGAGAGTTATCCAAAAGCTGTAGTGATTAAAATTTGTGGAGTTGTGTAAGATCAAGCAAAACTTCTTATAATCCCTCCACAGATATGCAGATGTGTTCCCAATGCTTTTGCCGACATGCTTAAGAATGAGTTACTGCATCGGGCCTGTAACTTCGGATTTTATATCACTTTGGATTTGACTTACTTACATTCTTAATAGTTTTTACTCATCTTTCCTCTTGATRTATGCTTTACTAGCTGCAGAGTTTTGGTCTCCTGACCTCCCAGAAAGTCTCTGAAGTACATGACCATTTGTATTCAGGTTGCATGCTTGGATTTCCTCTACGTGGAAAGAGGAAGGACAGATGTGGTAAGTGTGGACTTGAGGAAATCCTCAATATGGGATCTGGGGTCAGTTCTTCCTAATCCTGCAGTTGGAAAGTGCTGTCAGGACAGAACATAGGGATATAGCCTGTGAGAG
The DNA here is from genome assembly GCF_003343005.1 of Rhea americana. Classification (NCBI taxonomy): domain Eukaryota; kingdom Metazoa; phylum Chordata; class Aves; order Rheiformes; family Rheidae; genus Rhea; species Rhea americana. The sequence goes on from NW_028186423.1 coordinate 2,178,194, forward strand.
GAGAACAATAGTAGAAAGATGTAGCAGTTTTAGCAGAAAATGAGAGAGACTTAATTGAATTAGAAACTGAAAGAGCTCTGAAGGAGAAGATGCGCTGGCATATTGTCTGAATGCCTCAGGAGGCTAGTTATGCTCACCCATGGCATTGCTCCAGTAGAGCCCTGYTAGGTTAATGCAAACTGGGATGTTCTGACGTGTGAGTCCTGCAAACGTGTCCAGCCAGGATTGGCCCTGGATTCAAAGAGGAGGCAGTGAGCTACCTGGGAACAAGCAGCAGGCTGACTGATGTGTACYATCTATCTGGGTAATCTGATTTATGAAAAGAGCTGGCAGATAACCATCAGGAAAGAGTACCAGTGTTGAGAGTGGCTTACATCTTGCTACAGAAATGCAGCTTTCCCTCCAGAAAAGATATCTACCACCCTACAGCCTCTGCTCCAGGAATCAGCCATCACTCAGCTTTTGTTTTTGAGAGTGGTAAAATTATGCTAAAAGTGACCTTTAGACCTGAGGAAACAGGGTTGGTAGCCCCTTGCTTGATTTTGTGGGCAAAATTTTCATCAAACTGATTTATTCTCTGAGGTAGGGAATGTGCCTYTTGTTGCTTGCATGCAGCATCTCAGTCCCATGCTTCCCCTAGTGCTACTAAAGAATACCTCCTGTAGGATATTGTTTATCCTGTTCTTGTGGGAATATTTTTTGAAAGAGTTTTACAAAGATAAACTTAGCAAAATGATTTGAAAACATGGTTTTCCTTCTCTTTAAARACAGTTATTAAAAATCTTTCCCTGTCATAACAAAGCTGCCACTGCAACCAACAGATCATTCCCTTGCTTCTCCTTCTGAAGACTTGTTCAAACTAAATTTCATGACTGACAACCTCAGCACATCTGTGCTCTTTTAAATACTGCAATATGCTCTTTAAGAGACATTCTTTCTGCTGCCACAGCCACATTTAATAAGGCCATGGGAGACATTTGGAAATAGGCAACAATGTTGATTCCTATGGTTTTTGAGGAGGAAGCAGAGCACACCTATAGCACTGCTGATTAATTCCAACAGATGCCATTTTCCATAGAGATATCCTACACCCAGCGGGTATTCTAATAATAGTAACAATAGGTTAAGCCAAAGTAACCAGGGGAATATTCACTCTACACAACAGCTGGACTGGTTTCCATGTCTGGTTGTAAAGATCTTCTTTGTAATTATTTAGAATTAAAACTTTGCAGAGTACAGCAGTGCATGTTGTACATGTTGCATTATATCAGTTTATTAACTGTAAGTAGCCTATACTTGTTTCCTCCCGGATAAAGATTTTCAAAGGAGGAGTTGATTTGAGTCATTCTGCTGTGTGAACTTTTTATAAAGCCAAGCTGCACAACTTGCAGCTCTAAACTGAAGTTTCCTTTGGAACTCAGCAGGCTTAGTCTGAATCATATTTTTTTGCAAGTGATGACTTTGAAAGGATAGCATGGGGCTTACTGTTTTGCTGTCCTTTCGTCCCATCATTAGAGATCTTCTTCCACCTCTGTGATACAGCAGGATGAGAGGGGTGAGACAGAGTGGTGCCAGCGAGAGGCAGGAGTCCTCTAACACCAACTTTCTAATCCTGCCTCTGAGAGAAATCAAATCAAATTAAAAACATCTCCAGGCAATACAATGTGCAATGTCACTGTTTTGGCTCAGAAGTAGTCCTGAGGTGTGCAGCTCAGCAGCAGCTCCTGGAGGCAATGTGCTGTCATTCAAACCAGCACAGATGCTGTTTAACTCCAGTGAGTAGCCTCTCACCAGGCTCTGAGAGTAGTGTGTGTCCTGGCGTCTTCAGCTGCAAAAGCACAGCTGTGTCTTCCACCCCTTCTGGGAGGGAGCAGCCTGTGTTTGCCCAAAAACATTTCACTATGCACCCTCYTTTTAATCCTTTTTCTGGTCCCCTTCCTTTTTTTTTTCATCCCTCAGCCTCTGTATCCCACTGAACTGTAGTCGCTCACACACTCACATAGACTTACAGTGCAGCTTATGTTGCTCCAGAGTTTGATCTTCTGGTTCGAGAGCTTCTGCTGTGGAGAAAAAGCACAAAGTACATCTCCAGACTTGAGCTGAGAAGGAAGAATCAAGCTACTCTTGCACTGTCTTGAACACTTGACCGGTACCCTTGGGTATATGAGAGACATTGCCAGTGCATGGGAAAATCCTGGACACTACTCCACAATGAGAACATCTCTGCCAGTTGTGTACTGCTGGAGGATCCCCGCTGGCTTGGGTGATTCTTCTGCAGTGCAGCCAGGATATGAAGCAATGCGTTAGCTTCATTTTTTCATGATTATAATGCATTAGACTGAAGAGCTCTAGGACATAACTGTAAGATGCAAGAACATTATGCTTAGGTGCTATGTTTAATTCATATATGTGCTTGCAAATAAGACAAGCAGGCTTCATTGTCAAAAGGACAATGCTGTTGTTCTCTGAGTTCTAATTAGAGAGCAATAACCTGAAATGCTCGTATGTGTTGCATATTTACCTGGAAATTTCAAAGGCTATGGGTGCTTACTTCTATTTACTAAGGTTTAATTGGCCACTACTTAAATAGAAATCAGGGTGTGTAAACAGATCTTTCTAAGAGTGGGTTCAGCTCTGCATTCATTTGAGTTTAGTTGCCGTGCAAGGTAAATAAATCTAATCACTTCTAAATATAGAAAAGTGTGATGCTATGGAGTGCAGGAGGAAACACAAAATATTCAGGGATTTATTTCACAGTTTTGCTTAGAGAAGGATGGACAAATGTCCCAACYTGAATCTCTACTCTAAAATTCAAATTAAAAAAATCTGTCATAGATCAAAACTATTAAATCTGGAATAAAACTTATTTTATTACTGACTGTAAGAAAAAGAAGTGTCAATGTAATAGGCCAGGTTTTGCTGTCCCTGCTTATCTTGTGTCAGGACTGAAGTTTCAGTGGAACTATTTGCTAAGTCTTACTGGTAAAGAGCAAAATTACCAGAATCTGTCCTAATGAAACTACATCTAGCCTGAGTGAAGACAGAAGGTCTTTATGATATTTCAAGAATAAATTTGCAAAATCTAGAGACCTAATTCATTCATATAAGATAGAGATGAGCCCTTAGCACTGACTGTTAAGCTGAACCTCTGAGAATTKCCTGTTAATCACTAAAGCTGATATTTTCCAACCCAGTGGGTGTGAAAGTGTTTGTTCATACTCCTTGTTCTTTACATCAGTATTTTCCGCATACAGTTATTTAGATGCTTCTATTCTAGAAAGAGGTTCTGTTTCCTTGACTCCTACCTTCCTTGAGAATTTGCTCAGACATGGTATATATATTCTTTATATTTGGAGGTTGACATATAAGCCTAAGTTGATCTTAAAATAATGCAACAGAGTGGAGGTTAACAAAAGTGATTTAAAAAAGTAAATGAGTACAGCTTAAAAACATACAAACCCTAGGCCATTTTGTCTCGGTAGCTCCTTTGTTATTCCAAAGCTTGTCCTCAGGGGCTTTCCCTATCATCTGCAGTGACTGAAGCTGGATTGTGAACAGAGACAGTTCTTAGAGAATATTCTGGTGAATGTGAACATAAATGTCTTCCCTTTTCCCTGCTGGACATAGTGAAAGAAAGAAAATCAGGAGCTTGCTTTCTGCTGCTATATTTATTTGCAGAGATTTTATGTAGTAAGAACACTTTAACCAAACCTCGTCACATTTTCTGTGCTTGGAGGGTTCTGCTTTAAACTGACATTTTTCTAATGAATCAGTCTGATGCCTCTGAGGTTGGAACTAATTTTATAATACTCATTACTACTGTAGTAGGAGAGAAAACGGTGTCTGAATCAAGGGAGCATGCGGTGCTGCTTCTGTGCTTACTAAAAAAATTTCCTACTATGTGAAGGGAATTTTTATCCTCTTCCTCTACCTTATCTTTGTAAAGATTTAGAGGAAATCACTCATGGACTCCAGCTCCTTCCATCTGTGACTCCATTTTCAAAGTAGATTTTCAGAGAGAAGTTGGTACTTCAAAATTTACTTTCTTAAAAAGACTTGTTAATAAGGCAAGARTGGGTTCTGCCTGACTGAAAAGCCAGACTCTCCATTATTAATAATGGACAAACTACATCATAATTCGATGAAGATAGGTTTAACCATCAGAATAACAGTATAGGGATTTGAGAAGCAAATAGCTTGTTAAAAATTCAAACTTAGTTAAATCTGCTTGGCTATTCTATCCAAGTGAAGACTCTCATTTTAATAAGACAATTTAATATGTCTTCTTACCTTGACTCCTAGGGTACTGCCCAAACATTTAAAATGAGGCTAGTACTTGGGGAGCTTGCTGAATCAGGAAAAGAAATGGAAAGTGGGTTGCCACGTGTTACGCTGAACGTCTGCAGAGTCTGTGGCATCTCTGAGAAGGTCTCCTGATAAGATTGAAACCCTTTCTCCCCCTCATTCACCCATTAAAAACAGAGGAAATGTTATTACACTGCAGTCTAATTTTCCAATACACTTCACAAAGCATTTATGTGATGTGTTTCTTACCATTTTAACCTTTCTGAGCACAATGGGTACCACAGTTGCTTTCCTTTAAACAAAGTCTTGCTAGCATTAAATGCACAAAGGAAGACAAATATGTATCCCTTCTCAAGAAATAAACACAAGAGCCTAGTGAAATACATTAATGTGCTCTCAATTAGCACACTCATTAAGAAGTGCTTTGAGCAAACTAATGAACTTTTTGCTTCTTGCAAAAGATAAAATTTACAATGGAAAATTAGTAAGTAGAGCTGGTGTACGTTGCCAAATTCTAGAGCTGTGTGAATGGCACTAATAGAAACCATTTTCACCCTTCTCAGAAATGATGGATTTTATTCTACTGAACTTGAATAACAATGTTCGCTGTAATGCGCTCCTTAACCCTCTAAGTGGCTAGTAAAAATTAATCCTCAGCAGCGATAAACAGTACTGGGGTGTTTCTTCTACCTTGAGCTTGAATTATTTAGACTTTAGGTTCTTGGAAGAGGGAATGGAGTATGCTACTTCCTGTTTACCGGTCATTTCAGGAGCAATCAGCACAAAAGGCATGGAAATTTAGTCATCTAAAGATATGAAGGCATGCCGTGAAAAACTGTGTGTGTGTGCGCGTGTGTGTGTGTGTGTGCACGTGTGTTAATTCACAGCAATAGTCTACAAACTTTTAAAAATCCTTTTGCTTTATTTTAATATTAGAATAAAATTTACTATGAAGCAATGATTCTTGGGTACTTCCCTACTACAATTCCCTACTACTATTCTGCTGATAGAGCAGAATGTTTGGGGAGTTTTCACATTTTCTCCTGAAGAACCTGAGGGTGATCTTAGCAATTTTCAGTCCCTTGGGCCCGTAATTTAAAGGTATTTTAAAAGCGTTTGTCTCTTCCTAGTATATGGAACTTAGGTCACCTCTGCACCTGAGTTAGGCACCTCTGTTAACATAAATGTGATGAATTTTACTTTGTGCATAGGTCATGTTCATCAGCCACGACAGTGGGTGACAGCTTCCCATGGCACACTAGAATAACAATGACTGGAAACTACGCAGGGAATACTAAACAAAACCGAGACTAGTTCATTCTGGAATTAATAGGATAATGAAATTATTTTTGTGGATTTTTGCTCGTTAAGATCAAGGATGTCTTACGTTGTGTTCATGTGTCAGAGAGATAAAGGGACCCACTAAGTGAGTTTTTCTTTAGTTTGAATCACGCTGTGTTGAAAGCTGGATGCCCAGGTTCATAACCTGCCTCTCTTCTTGCACCATGGTTGTTTGCACAGAGATTTGCTGACTGACACTGCGCCKCTGGATTTGAATGGGTCAGTCTTAGCTGGTCAGGATGGAGAGGAAGAAAAGGAAGAAGCAAGTAAGGAAGAGGAGGGGGAAAGACTGCGCTGGAGTTATGTAAATGATCACATAGCTTTCTAATGGCTGCATGTACAGAAGGAAGATAAGGGACTTAAATAAACTTTAGTTAAAGTGGAAGAGCTCTGCAGTAAATCCTTCTATGAATGAGTATGTAAAAGAAGGGAATTCRGCTCAAATTTGTCATTGTTGTTTTCAGCAGGGTGCATTTTTTTTCCCATCTCCTTTCTACTTAAATAACAACATCCTTTGCAATGTCAAGATGGAAGAGAGGGGAAACAAGGATTTATTAGTGAGATGATAATTTTTAAGAACAATGAGAATGGACTAGATTTAAAACTATGTGTAATGATAAACATGCTCCCAAAATATTCTGTTCAAGTGGCTATCATGTGACCACTGGATAGCTGAGCACTACTCTGTACCTTATGTATAAATACTGCTCTACCTGTCTGATGTCTCATTGGTAGTATCTGGCTCAGAATTTCCGGTTATTGTACCTCCAACAATCATCTTTTATTATTTCTGAAAAAAGCTTTTCTCCTTCTCATGTCTTCTGGAAAAATAAGAGGGAGGAGGAAGAAAGCCTGTATGAATTCTCTCAATTTCTCTTACAGAAAGCTCTTTTGTGATCACTGATACAGTTATTGTGAAATGTTCTGCRGTTAAAATGTATTTGTTTCAGAAGTTTCACGGAGCTAGTCCGATCCCTAATCCTTGCTATAGAGCAAGGACTGTTTCTTTTCGTGCTACATCACAAATCAATCTTTCCATTTACTTTGCACAGAATCATTTAACAGTGTATGAATCCATATAAACAGCCATGAGGCAAAGATTTTGATAAAAGTTAGCTAGAACTAAGCCAGCTTGTATATCTTGTTTTGGAATAAGAAAATAAAAGTTTTAAGAATGACAGATTTGACTGGAATTTTTAGTTTTCCCCCTTCCCTGTTGCCTGAAGGCCCAGTTCATTCAATAGTTTCCTTCTATTTGGATGTATGTTCTGTGTAATCACATGGCTTGAGAGATGATTGGAAACTGGCCATTTTGGGCACATATGCCTTCCAGTAGTTTGAAATAACGTTATTTTAACAGTTCTTCACAGGTAGAAAAGCAATTACAAGCAACAAGATTTCTACAGAGGATCTAACGGTAATTAAATGACACAGTCCTTCAGTATTCATAAAAGTAATGTAGATACATTATTATTTTGTATTGAAAAGCAGGAGCTTCTTTGACCTTTGGGTCAAATCCCAGAAAATAGGTAGCAGTAATGGTAAAGCCTGTTGCTTTCATGAAGTCACTTTATGGGCTATGTGTAATGAGTAGTGATTGTCCTGGCCCAATTTTTCCTTTGTGGGAGTCTATCTCATATAATCACTGTTGCAGTCAGAAGCAGAGAGAAAGTCCTTTTGGCATTATCAGCAGGAGCATCCATGAGGATACTGGAAAAAGAGCTTCCCATCTTTCTGCACTATTAAAATAAAGAAGATGAGTTATTTTGGAATCTAAGTTTAAGATGTTGTAGAAATTCTCAAGAGATGTAAAATTTCTGACCTAAGAGTTGCTTTATAATAACTAGTCTACTTGTGAGCAAAGCAGAAGACTTTACTAGCTTGTCTGTAAATAATGAAAAAAGGAGAAAATTAATTGTAGTTAAACTCAGTACTGAAGTGGGAATAATTTCATCTAGCTTTCAGTGATCCATTCACTCCAGAGTAAGACACCTCAATTTAGGTGTCCTTGATATCTACACGTCAGTGAGATGTTTAAAGTCTCATTGTAGTCAATATGGAAAGTACACCATTAGCAAAACTTCACAGCTTTTCTTAAGACAAAAAACCTGCCTCTCTCTCATGATGAGGTTTGACTGATCTTTCTTTCTCTCCTGAGTAACTATTGATGGAAAACATTGTTGGTTTGAGATTTAGTACTTACCAAAGCTTTTGAAATGTTGAATTCTGTTCAGCTCTAGCAAAATGCAAGTTTGAAGTATTGTAATAAAGAAAAAAAAATTCTTTGCTACCAGCAGGTAGGAAGATTGTGTTTAACTCGTTATGGAAAAAATGAAAATGTAGTGTGTAGAATAAGATATTGACTTAAATATTTAAAAAAGTCAGTGTTAACAAAACTGAGGGTTCCTGTGACAACTCCCCCCAAAATAATACTTTTTTTTTTGCAAAAGCCTAACCACCACGTCATCAATTCCCTGCTTGCAATTCCATCACACTGAGAAAAATAATATAGACATGTTGTGAATTTATAATTAAGCTAACCAACACTCTTGTTTACCTAGAGTCAGTTATCTTCATGGCTGGGTTATTGTGCTTTTACCAGTCTCTCATTGCAGTAAATGGAGCTGGAAACTAATCATAAGATCCAATTGTCCTACGGCAGAATAATTCAGGACTAATTTTATCACCTTTATTGCAGTCAGATCTGTGAACATTTCTAAGGCCAAGAAAGTACTTCAACATCTCCTTAATGTAAAGGAAGAGAATTAATCTCATTGGTTGAATTTATTCAGGTTTTCAGTAAAAGTCTCAGGAGCAGTTGTGAATATAGTATGGATCTGACCTTTTCTTTTCCCCCACCTTCTGTCTTTATGAAAACCCTGCAGAAGCTCACAGATGGTTTTTCTGGATGTGCCTTATGGTATAGTCACCTAATTTGGTACTGACAGCATATGAAGTAACCAGAAATCTTCAAACAGCTTGGACCAGCTGTCCTCATGGGGCTGCTTGTACAAGTTCAGCTTCTGGACGAAAGAAACTCTCGTCTTAAGAACATCACTGAGGGGGGCAGGGAGAATGTTTACAAAACCACAACTGAACTATTTTTATTGACTTGATTTTACAGCGTCATTGGGATATATTTCTAAACTGTTCTTTAAAAACAAGATGACAATATATTTTAAAATTCTGAAACTATTCTACTTACTTTCAGAAGCTGGGATCCCTAATCTTATGATAAACCATGATGATATTATGAGGATAATTAGAATTTGAAGCAATAGTACAACACTGAGATTTGGAAGACTTGAAGTAAGTTTCAGAAGGACTGTATATGACTGCCTTGATTCACATCAAGGTTTGATGATCTCACTTAGTATTAAGCATCCTTCACTAGTAGAAAGCTTAAGCCAGTGGGGGAGATTTCAGCTGCATAAAATGGTGGTCATTGTGTGAAAGAGAAGGTATCAGTTCTTAGATCATTTGTAATTTTTTCCTGTATGGATGCTAAAGCACCTGTGAGAGATTGTCTGGAAAGTGCTATATTATATTATTTTCTCTTTAGAAATGGTTTTACATAGTTAAATCCTTGTCTACGGAGTTGAAAATGAACTCCTTGGGGCATAAGTCTGATGCCAGCAGGAATGAGTAATTTAGAACTTGAAGCCTGTACTTCCTCCCCAGAGTATGAGAGAGAAATATAAAAGTGTTTAGAAAAAACTCTTCACATTTGCATCTAGAGCAAAATACAACAGATTCAATTTATTTGATTTGTTCATTAATTGTTCAGCTAATGTTTGGAAAAAACACGACAGGGACAAAATGTAACCACACAACTCACCAAGAGGCATTGTGAAAAATTTTGAGCTACCAAGAGAGTAGATATAACACAGAAAATGTATTGCACATAAAATCAAAAAATAAACAAGAAAAAAAARTGATACCTCCCTAGGTCTATAATCTTCTATGATATAATCCCCTACCATATTAGAAGAATAACGAAAAAGAACACGTGTGGAATTTTGAACAACGAATTTTGTGAATGTATCCCGTAAGTCCTAAAGAACATTTGATCTGTATTAAATTTATGATAAACACATATCAGGCAAATTATTGTATAGTCTTACTGCTCAGATCCAAATGTGAGATCAAAGGTGACACTTGATCAAACATGTAGGATGGACTTAATTGTTTGAAATCATCAATTATAGATGACCTCTTTCCTTTATAATGGTTGTTCCAAAGTTTTCCTCTGGAATCTATTTGAAACACTGATTTTTTCAAGCCCTGCTCTCTGTTGTTTGCCCTATTTCTGCAGTAACATTTCCATTTAACTTGCAGCTCCATATGTAACAGTCAACCTTGGGATCACAACTTTCTGGTTTAAAGATACACCAGGACAAAGGCTATGTCACAGAAGTTTGTGAGTTGTTGCTTAAAAGTGGAAAAAAAGTAATAGAAACCTTTTTTAGTCATATTTTTATCAATATAGGATATCAGCTTATATTTGTCACAACCTGGCATCCTTGGCTTCACTGGCACTGAGTTAGACTAACTTGGACTCACATACCTCCGTATTGCTAGAACAGGGATGACTCCCCTCTAACTAACACAGAAATTAGTAAGAATGAGCATGTATAAAACTTCTCATTCAGAAAACCTCTACTCTCTGAGTAGACTTGTCAGAGTAAGTTGCAAGTGCATACATTTGCTATATGCAACAAGTTTTCTGTGTTTCAGCTTTATTGACGTTGGTATGGTGCTTCATTTGAAGGCTAGCAGACCAACTGACAGCAAGTCTCTGTATATTTGTATCTGTAGGGTTTGTTGCTTTTCACCTGTTTCCCCCTCCCTCTTTCTCAGGAGCAGCAGAAATAGGCCACTCTTATAGAAAGATTGTGGTCATCCATATTCCAGCTGAGAAGGAGGCATCTTTCAGGCCATGGCCGCTTACTACCTGGTTTCTATAGAATCATAGAGTGGTAGGGACCTTTGGAGATCATCTAGACCAACCCTCAGCAAAGCCCCATACAGAGATTGAACCTGTGACCTTGGCATTAGCAGCACTAACCGCCTGAGCTAAACCATATGTGTTGATCACATGCTTTTCATCAGGCATTTTGCCAAGTTTGAAGTCAAAAACAATTTTTTCTTTAATTCTGAGCAAAGCTTAGAAGGGTTTTTCCTTTTGTTTGTAGGATGGAGTGTGGTCTACTTCCTAGCATCAGCTAGGCCTTGCTACCTACCACATTCCCTCCTAGTGGAAGGGCTTGAATTATTAGCAGCATACTTAATTTTTCTCTACTTTCTTCCTCTAGTGTACTCTAGATTCAAAGTTTTGATCCCTTATACTCAAAAGTCACTCACCGTGGAGCTTTGGAGTGTGTAGTGGGTTGTGATGTGAAAGCAGTCAGAAGGATTGCAGTGGTGTGAATTAGTCTTTTTTTGCCATCCTGTGTTTCTACCTTCTGAAAAGTCAGAAGAGCTCGACATATTAGCTTGAGGGTGAGAGTCATCTGACTAAATGAAGGTATCTGCAGTGAGGGTATATAAAAGAGTAACCCTAGGCTACTCCTTTAGATAGTGAAGAAAAATAGGCACTTTAGGAAACAATTCATCTCACTCTAAAGTAGGCATCCAAAACTGATCAGAGAAGTACCCTTTATAAGCACCTTGTAACACTAAAAGAAGCTTAGGAAGACTAGTTGAGATGCAGCTATATAGGGTGGGATTAAGTTGTTCGTATGTAAGGGGCTAGTGTTATGATCCTAACCAAAAAGCTTGTACATCAAGGAGTTAGTGATTCATCCATGTAGCAAGTAACCTGAGTTGCCACAGGCCTGAGGTGAGCTGTGCTGCTGGCCCTTCAGATCTGTGCTACCTTGCACATATCCTTTGGCTGCAGGATAAACCTAGCTGGCTAGCTGAAATGGAGGAGAGTGTAGGCAGTTCCGCTTGGTACTGGCGATTACAGCACCTACGTATCCTTATCTTTATCTTAAATTGAAGTAGAAAGTTCTCATGAGAACATCCTTTTGTTTCACAGTAGAAATGGTGAATAAAGATGTTTGCTTCTAAGAAAACCTTATAAAAGGTTTCCTCTAAAGGAACCTCTAAACCTCTAAAGACCCAGCTGCCTATCCTCTTTTCCTTCATGTGTTAGTTCCAATAAATGGTATTTTAATCAATACCTTATAGAGATTGGGTGCTTTTTCACTGGGATCATAATGAACCCTGATGCCTTACACTACTGCACTGTATTGGGTACCATAGATAGCCTATGAATTATCCAGAATGTACACATCACCTGCAAATTTGTCACAGGCCCTTTGGCAAACCCACATCTTTTCAACGGAAGCTGGTTGCCAGACAGCATGCCTTGGGCATTTGAAATGACACTAGAAGGCCTAGACAATCAAATGCTTTAAAGCAGTTAATGCATTCCTTTTAAACTTTGCTTTTATTCTTTCTCTCACTTCCACTGCTGCTCTCTGGCCTATAAAGAACTATTTTCTCTGGTTTTCTGGAGTGTCAGCATTACTTTTTTTGAGGAAATAACTGGTTTTGATGCCTAAAATGCATTTTTTTTTCATTTATATCTTCTTCTTTATGAAGATTTTACTTCTCAAAACCCTAACTGCTATGCACAACTCAGTCTACATAGCAGCTCAGACATAAAACTTTAAATACAAAATATTACTTCAGTGCAAGGATGCCCGGAGCCTAACAACTGAAGACGCAGGTCTGGCAAAAACTGATTAGTGTACCTCATTTTATGCCTACGAATAGCACATGTGAGTTTTCAGAAGCAAATCCTGCTATGAAGGATGAAATTCATTTCACCTACATTTATCTGTTTAAAAATTAACCATCTAAGKTACACTCTTTCAATAATCAAGGACAGACAGACTTTTCTACAAAGTTATTCATTTTATCAGTATGTTGAAATCAGAGTTGAAATGTAGGAAGCGTACTCTAACTTAGGTGTCTTAAAGTTAGACATACAAGTCTGATCTGCTCACTCTCTATTTTGCTTTATAGTCCCCTGATAAGCATAAATACTCCTAGAGGGCAATTAATTTCATCCTGAACTCTATGTATAAGATAAGTCAGGTGAGTCACCTTCTAAAAATGCTTATTTCTGCCTATTGACTAAGAAGGSAGCTTAAAGATACTGCTACAACTTCGATGTATGACTATTACAAGTCTAAGGTTAAGCAACACAAATCTCTCTCTATCAACTGAGTTACCCTTAGAGGTACCTTTTCTTCCACTGGTTCTGGAAAGCGTGTAGATAATTAGTTTTGCATAGATAGTTAATTTTTTGGTGACAGAATTTAGATGAACTGAATTATATTTAAATTGAAGTTCAGATTTTAAATGCATGGATGATCTTTACTACCTGTAGAGAAGAAAAAGAAGAAAAAAAGGTAAATTAAGCATGTACCCTCTTGTTTCCATAAAGCATTTCCTTTAGTTTATAATGTTTGATATTGGGCCATCTCAAATCATTGCATACATTTCTATAGTAAAAATTTAGAGTCCAAAAATATAATGAATATATATTTTGCTTGATTTGGGAAGTTTCTGCCACCCCATATCCCTTACAAGGCATCATTCAAAATCAAGCCTACTCTAAAATGTACTGAAATAATACATCTATTGTACCAGGGTTTAGCTGCCTATGACACCATTAATAGTAGGTACTCGGCATCCAGACAAAGGAGGTCAAAATTTCTTATGTCTGACAGGAACTGTGTAACAAATATGAAGTCCAGTACCCCAACAAAAGAAGTATGATTTTTTTTTATTATTAAAAAGGAATTAAATCATCATTTGTGAATTATAGCTTGTCATTATGTATSTAATGTACTTAAACTTGTGCTCATGGAGACAAACCCGAAAAGATTTCTAACAGCTTTGGGTTAGGTCTACAGAGACTCCATTTTTAAATAACTCACTGCTGTATCTGTTGTCTGCCCAGTTTCCTCGGTTTTCTTCAAGATAGTGATGCTGCCTCCCTTCCCTTTTTGATTCTCCTTCTCCCTCTTCCCTTTTCTTTTCTTTTTTCTCTCTTTCTCTTTTTTCTTTTCTCTCTCTTTCTCTCTTTTCTTCCTCATTTCTTCTTTCGTTCCTTTTTTTCCTTCTTTCTTCCTTTGGACGTGTGGAGGAGGGGAATTCAACACGATAAACTAGAAAAATCCATTCTGTCAAATTGCATGCCCTGCTGCTTCATCACCATTATTATACTGAGGTTTTACATTAAAGTACCCTGGATTTTAAATTGAAAGTCAAATATAATTTGCCACTAGAAGCATGAAGTGAGTGACTAGAAAAGCTGATAGCTAGGCGCAGCATGACAAATTGGTATCTATCTAATAATGAGCCTTACAAGGTCATGGATCACTACGAACCTCTCAGTTTTATGTAAGTAGAACTGGACTACATTGTGTCAATTGTTGTTTCGGGGGAAAGGGCAATATATTTTAGATTGGCCCATACATTTTGTGAGCTAAGTCTAGACAGGTACAATAAGTCCTTTTTTTTTGAGGGAAAAACAGGGAAAGATAAAAAGGGAGCGTGAGAAATTTCATATTTCCACACACCCACTTTCAAGATAAACTGCAAACAAATGAACTGTTTCAGTGTGTAAATTTAAACTCCAGAGAAAATGCACACACAGAGAAACGCACACAGACACACAGACACACAGAGGTTTTAAAATTATTTAAAAAAATTATTTAAGCAGGTGATTAATGGTGGATTTAATGTGATTTTAGGGTAAATTATTRATTTGATTTTGTGCCTATGGCTGTATCAACAAAAATAGGAGAGGAGCAGTCTTTTTTTTTTTAATCAGAAGCAATACTATTAATAKAACAGCATTCCAACATTTGAAACATTCAAATGGCTTCCCAGCAAATATTAATCAATAGAGTCCCAGTGGAGCTGACAGAGATATGACTATTTATACCATGAGGTGGATGGTCTTATAACATCATCCCTTAATGACATAGCCACAGAATTTGTACAGCTGGTAAATGTTGTCATTTGAGACTGAGACTCAGCTGAGATCATTTACTAGGAGTTGCTCTTCTGGGATACAAAGACCTTTATCAGTTTGTCTTATGACATTATTTTTATGAGCCTTTATGAGACACTGTGTAGGATTCATGTGCCATAACTTTGCCATCTAAAATTTAGTTCATTGTTCTAAGTTCCTTTGTCAGTGTTGTAGTAGAATAGATGGAGATTTTCTTTTGGAGATATCAAACTCCAGATGGAGACTATTTTATTGCAAAAARGGGTCTTTTTGATAGATTAGATTATCTGCTGGATAGGGCTTTTGGCTATAAGAGTAACTTAGTGTGGCAAACTGGGGCTTCATCATCTATGCTTTATGTTTGAAGCTGGATATGACAGCTCCCTCCTCTTCTCACCTGTCTCACCTAAGGGGAGGATTGAAAAACAGAGAGAACTGAGAATTCTTTATAGAAAGAAATGTATATCTGTGAAGGAGAAACCAACATKTGGGGGTAGTCAGAAGGGCAACACTGTGGAGATGTACAGTTTAGGAACCTGTGTGGGTGATGGCTAGCTGGAGGACCCTCAGGTGACTGCTGTTCCGACCCACCATGTGACACAACTGTTCCTTGTGGAGGGTGGAATCTGGCAAAATTAACCCAAATCCTCATCTAGTCACACCAGCYGCCACGCTACTTTTATAGAGAACTTTTTTAGTATTTCTGGGAGTTTAGTCATGTTTCTTGTTAGAAATGGGGCATTTCTTGGCATTTGCCAAGGTAACAGACAGGAAAGACATCTCCCTGCAAGRATGCGGTCTATCTAAAATCAAAGCACAGAAGATGTGATCATGTTAACAGTTCTCTCTGTGAAGTTTGGCTTTTTAAATGTACCTTGTTCAGATCTTTTTCAATGTTGAAGGTCTCCTCTTTAATCTCTGCTGTGTCAGGTAGAAGGAAGGCGACAGCACAAGCAGTGGCCATGAACAACTGACTACACATGCAGCTGTTACAATTCTATATCCTGGGCAATGAACCTTTCAAAATGCTAAAACTCTGTTAGCTGGAATGGATGACATTTTTGTTTAATTCACAAAAGGGATGCATTGTGCCTTGCCTCTTGATTCTTCTAGTTTTTCTTCAGCTCACAAGAAAATAAGACTAAAAAAAACAAATCAGAATGATACATAACATAAGGGAAATTGGTACCAATGATTTAACCTAAAGTTCACTAAAATAAATAGAAGAGACTTACTGATGTGTGTTAGATCAGATCCCTAGCTTAGTACTGGGCTCCAAGAATAACATACTGCTCAATGACTTTTCTTTTAAGGGAGAAGGATGTCAAATCAGAGTTAGTGTGTGGAAGAACTGTCCCTTGTAGGTACAACGTGGCCCCTGGAGGATAATGGAACCACAAGGAATAAGCAGCATGGTTTATGAAAAATAAATCTTATCAGACAAATTTGATTGCTTCTTTTGGTAGCATTATGAAATAAGCAGATGAAAGGAAGATGGCAGGCCTAATGCAGTTTGACTTCAGTAAAGCATTTGATATATTGTCCATGAAATCTCATACAATTAATTCAAATTGACAAATATTCAGACTGTCGCACGGATTGAAGATTAGCTCAAAGGCCATGAACAAAGAATATTGATGGATCAAGCTGAAGGGAGAGGCATAGTCATTTGCTGCAGTGCTGGTGCTAAATCAAGACTTGTTTAACATCTTCATTTCTGATTTGGAAAAGAGAATGAGTCAGCTCATTAACAATATTTACCCATGATATAACTTGGGAGGAGCTTTGAATGCTATTATASGGAAAGAATAATAAAATGTGTCAGCAATGGGATAAAGTAATAGAGAAAAAAATGAGAAAAATGCAAGACAACACCTCTGGTTTAATTTGAAACAAATATTGAGTGAGTATTTAATAATCTGGAAAAGATGAGAGAATAAAATACAATTGTGGCAGATAATGYGCAGAATGTAACGTGAAAGAGCAACAAAAAGGGCAAGTGAAATTATAGGTTCATACATAGGATTATTGTCTCATAGAACAAGATGATACAGTAATATGTCAGAAGACTAACTTAATTTTGAGTACAGAAGCAGACCTGCTCTACACAGCTCTGGCATTCAAAACATCACATTGGATACTTGGAATGATTAATGAAGAGAACTGTAAGAAACTGAAGTGAAAGCCAAATGGTGACAATTTTTTTTTTTAATGAAGAAAAATTAAAATGGATAAACTGTAATGGGCTAGATTAAAAAGACTGAATTTGTACATATATTAAGTTATCTTTCTGACATGAATTCAGTGATCGCCATCAATGTAAAAGAGACTTAGCCTACTTTAGCCTACCTAATAATATAAGTCTTTGTGGATACTGTCTCCAAACATCAAAGGAGTACAAGTCTCAAGGATGGGAAGGAGTTTTGTGTGATACATAAAAGCRTAAGCAAAAGCAATGGAAGGAAGTTGGGAAAAACACTATTAAAGTGATTAAAAGCAGCATTTACTTGCCATATTAAAAATGTATTGTGAGGGAGAAATACTGCATGAATAGAGATAAACAATATATATTTTTCTTTGCTTTTCATTGCTGTGGCAGCATACAATGCATACAATAAATTTTACTTCTTTAAGTGAAAGTTTCCTTAGTGAGAAGGGTGATAGAGAAATAAAATACTTGGGACCATACCATCTCCCATATGCAGAGTCTTTACCACCCCAGATGGTACACCAACTGCCAGCTCCCAGAAATACGACTGAATTATTACCTTCCAAACATGAAGCAGACTAAACCAGCACTGTATATAATAGATCCTCCCCCAAATGCTCCCAAAATTAAGACTAGGTGCTTCTTTTTATATACAAAGCCCAGATGGTACATACAAACCAAATGTGAACTGCATTACTGGTGTGTGGCATTTATACCTTACAAAAATGTATGCTACTATAACAAATGGCCTCTATTTTCAAATAGAAGACCAAAGAAATGACAAAATTTGCAGATTACATTGAAGATGTAWGGCTAGATAGACATGGGATACTACTCAATATGGCAAATTTTATGTTAAAATTTTGTGCAAGAGCAATTTTGCATAACTATGAATATTTAAAATGAAAATATAGAACTTAACGTCTAAGCTAGTGGAAGTCTAATACAAATATTCAGACTGAATGCCCAACTTYACAGTGACCTCCCAATATACTTGAGATAAACGTGTCTGTGTTGAGTAAGTAGAGGAAGAATGAAGAAAAGTGGGGAAATTATATCACTCTAGTATTTGAAGAAAATGAAGGCTTTGTGTTTGTATTAGTTTATCCAGCTCTTTTTTCCTTTGTATTTTAGATCCATTTGTTAATTTCAAGCAAATGTGGTAAAGATGAAAAAGTCTAAAGACTATGTAACACTCCAAAAAGGAACTGGATAGATCCATGTTCTCACCATCAAGTGGCATCAACCGGTGTCATGATAATAGGTGGCTGAGTAGAGGAGGAAACTCCTAATACTACTTAGGACATAATACTACTTAGGACTTAATACTACTCCTACTACTCCTAATACTGAGAGGAAGGCTGCAGCTTGGAAGTCCTTATAGCCTTTCCCCACCAAAAATGCAGGAAAGTGATGATAATAGAATCAAAAGTTCCAGCTGGAGTTAATGCATTAGTGTCAATTAACAACCTCTTTAGTAGGATATAGTATACCATGGTCAGAGGTCTTTTTTTTTATTCTTATGCAGATTTTTTAGACAGTTATGTACAGAATCAAAATGAAGCTTTTCCCTTGCATTCACAGCTTGTTTCCCAGTCTCTCTCTCTCTCTCTCTCTCTCTCTCTCTCTCTCTCATTCTCTATCTCTCTCCACCCATCTCTTTTCCCCCCTCTCTCTAGCTGTTCTCCTTGTGGTTATTCTAATGCCTATTAGTGGGTGAAATTAGGCTGCATCTATAATATAATTCCTATGAAAAGTCATTTGGCAACAAGGCATCAATTCAAAGACAACACAATAATCAGGAGGGTAGACTTGGAGGATCTCTTTAGGTCTTAGAAGAAAGCTGTGAAAACAAAGAAGTATTATTTGAACTGTAGTGGGATTCAGTGAAAAGTCAGCGTTCACCATGATATCACTGCTGCCTCTAGTATTAAATATAGGAACATATCAAAGTTAGGACAGCCTCTAGRGAAGTGAATGGTGAATTAGTAGCATCTGCTCTTTAGTAGACGAATACGACCTGATAAAAATGACGACATATATACTGCTGATATTATAGCAGTAAAGCAYGAGAAATTCAAATCATCAGTTCATATAATTTCTTTTGAGTCAYTCAGGAATCATTTCAAGAGAAGAAAGTGACATGCTTTTGTCACTTTGCTGTCACTATATGGGAGGCAGCTGAAGGTGGCTGTAGAAAAGATGACTACATTTGCCCTCTAAATCACCATTTTCAAAATGAAAAGGATATATATTCAAAYACATGCCATCTTGTTGTTCACTTGTACAGCAACAGGTCTAAACAGGTGGGAAAGGTACTCCATATACAAACTAAATTTAGTTCAGATTTTTCTGTACTTTTAAGTATATCAGCTTAACTTCAGCTTCTCTGAACAGATGTGACGTGATGYTACTGAAACACTGTCTGCTTACCTAATTGCTGAACATTTTGGTTCCTTTGAGTATAAAGGTCATGTCTTCATGCAATGACTTCAGTGGGGGTACATCAATTTACACCAGTTGAAGAAATGGTCTTAAGCTTCTTTGTGGCAGTGATTTTTCATTATAAAAGAYTTGGCAAATCTGAAAGTCATTACTTTAATGGCACTGCAGACAGCTATTGTTAAACATGGAGCACAATACCGGGGTAATTATGGTATTATAACATTTTGTTATAATTCAACTTTTCTCAACTTAAATTACCTTCAWTGAAATATAAGACTTTACCTTGCACCTATCTTGTCTAATATCTGAACGCAGAGAGATCAGAATAGCAAGAAAAGCTCTASTAGGTCAGACAGTAACTTATTTTTAAAAGCCTTACCTCAATGTAAGATGGTGGAAAATTCCACAAGTATTTGTGGACATAAGATTTTGAAGCTATTTATCCTAGGCAGGGTCCTGATTTGCCTGTATCTAGGACTGCCCTCTGGTCTTAGAGAGGTTGAAGTTGATGAATAGAGTCAGGAAGTGATGTAATGTAGGCACTGAACCTCTCAGGTTCATGTTTTGAATGTGAATCATGTGTCAACAAGCATGGCATCTCTTTGGCTTGAAGCCTGCATTTTGCCAGACACAACTACCCAGCTCACAAAATGATCACGTCTAGCACTGAAATCCAAGCGTGTCTCTCCCCAGCTTTGAGTTTAAGCTACCTCCGTYGCATGTGGAAGCACCTGATCAGGACAGAGGACACTTCTGTGAGGGGTTCCCATTTATTAAGCTTGGGGCACTGAAAAGAAAAGAAATCTGAAGTAGCTGTGGCTTTTTGAGGTATACAGGAGGATAGAGACACTTTGTGGGTTCTTTGATGCCTGTGGATGGAGCAGAGGAGCAAAATCTCAGCAGGTCATGTAATCCCTTAATATGGTACTAGCTAGAATTGCATCTGTCTTTTTGTCATTAGTTTTAGTGTGATGTGTAAGGATTATTTGAATCAGCAACAAAAGTCATAACCACCATAATAAAAAAAAAAAAGAAGGCTCAGAAGGATCCATGTATTACTTGGAAAATGTGAGTTTTTGAGTTTTACTGAATAGTTTTCAGGTTTGATTTATCTGAAGTTACGACTCRAAATGGATCAGCTTTTGCTTAGCTTATCTTGTGCAGCTCTATGGAAAGGTTTATTTGTTTCAGCGCAACTCTACAAGAGTAAGCTGAATCGTTGCTTGTTCCTGCATCCCGATTAAGAGTCTTAACATCAGTTCTGCTTCTCTCTGCTGATTCTTGATGTATCGGTAGTGAGTACTCTCTATGCCACCATGGTACTGTTTGTTTGAAGTTGAACCTGGAAAATGGAGAAAAGGACCGACAGGCATCCTGGCATGTCCTGAATTGCTGTTTAATTCATCTGACTTCCCAGCCAAAGGGTCTTTGGAGGGAGGTATGATTGGGGGTAAAATATCTTGTTACAGTTTGACCATAGGAAGAGGGCCTGGAGGTTCATAACAATGTGGGACTTAGGTGCCTCACCAGGCTAAAAGGACACTAATTAAACCAGTAGATATCTTCAGAGTCCTTTATGGTGTTTCCTGAACATTTGGCCAATGTGTCTCTGTTTTCAGGCTCACCTGGGAATGGCTCTTCTCCACCCATTTACCCATAAACTTATGAAAACAAAGGTACCTGCTTGTGAACACGGATATCTCCTGCTTGCCCCAGTTGTTTTCCTGCTCCTTTTATGGAGATGTAGAAATGCAGGTAAATAGGAACATGCAGGAACATGGTAATGAAACTGAGATGACCAKTTACACCCTTTGAATAACAAATAATGCATGCTGAATAGTCAAGACATAATTAAATGAAAAGTTTGCAACTGGAAAGCTGATCGAAAATGTTTGTACAAATTGCTTCMACGTTAAAGAAAATGAACACATTTAGGGGGCTATAATGTTTTTGCTAATAATCTGCCATCCAAAAAAAAAGTRTCTAATATATTAGCTAAAATGTTTCCCAAGAATAGTTTGCCCAGCCCTAGCATGAAACGACATATTGAATTCAATTCCATATTGAATCATTTCTTTGAAAGAAAACGGTTTGCAGTTGGTAAAGTATCCCTGGATAATCAGCGAGGTCAGAAGCTGTGACCTTGTTGTGTTACAAGCTTATTTGCAGTTCACTCCCACTGCAGATTGTCGAGGCTTCAAGTACCTTCTCCACTTACAGCACAGAAAAAAGAAGCCTCCATACTTGACATTGTGAAAACCCGACTGTCTCTTTTTCCTCCTCATTTAGTGAAATTATCTTCATAGCATTTGAGAAGATCCTAGCCCATACAATGATTCATGTACCTCCAACAGTGCCGAACTCTTAATGATACCTGTGTCACTTGCCACATTTTTTTCACTAAACTTTTCTCATTTTCTGTATATTTGTTTATATTTACAGAATKTGTAAAAGTTCCAGTTATATGTGTAAGCATATAAAAATGTTGAAGTTACTTTRGGAGGATGCATTCTGGTCATTTCTGTGTTCTAATTCCCTCA
Organism: Rhea americana; assembly: GCF_003343005.1. Taxonomy (NCBI): domain Eukaryota; kingdom Metazoa; phylum Chordata; class Aves; order Rheiformes; family Rheidae; genus Rhea; species Rhea americana. The sequence goes on from NW_028186423.1 coordinate 2,200,074, forward strand.
AATTTCCTCATGGTTGGTAACTCTTCTTCTTTTTATTGAATGTGCTTTTTTTTCCCGTTTCCCCATTTAACTTGAACAAATTTGATAGCTCTAGGCATTTTATTTTATTTTACCATCTGTTTTCCATTTTTATTAAATACTTATAGTTTATTGTTAATTGAAATTGCAAATTGGCCATATTATGTTTGTACTATAATAATAGCATTTGGATTTAAAACTGTGGGAAAGATTATTTCCCAACTGTTCTCACTATGTATGAGGCCTAGAGCCTTAAAATTACACCTGTCCTATGGGAAATTTCCTACCCTTCAGGCTGATCTCTTACATGGTTTTGTGTAAAGAAATAAAATTTCTTCCTTTGAGAAGAGAAATGTTAAGTCTCCAGGACAATAGCCTCAGTAAATGTATCTTGTAATAACATGAGACCTTTCAAGGTTTGGTCCAAGAAGTCCTCCTTATTTCTAAAAGAGTCAGCTATACGAGAAACATATACTAYATTGCAAATATCTTCAGTTAGTCTTGAGAGAGGTTTTATTCTATACTCTTTGACAGTCCAACATGCCATTTCTAGACACATTAGAGAGGTATTAGTATGTCTTGGGGGGCTATTGAACACTGTAAACTTTCCCAATGTATCACAATTATAGGAACACCTGTTCTAAGTAACATTTCACTGAGCCACCACGAGAATTTAGTGTTCAATAGCCCTCAAAATTTCTCATTTCTTTCCTGTGGTGAGATGCTTTAGTGACTTCTCTCCGGATCATAATAGAAAACACTTAAGGTCAGTGGTTCAATACCTTTTAAAGGACAACTCCTCTCCCTCCCCCTCTCCCCCCATTTCTTATTAATAGTGCCTACTTCTGCTTCTTTACCTACCAGTGTCTGCTTCTTCGTCTCTTTATTTTTGTTTTGCACAGCCAAAGAAGAAAGGAAATAGACTGCAAATAAGAAACTGGCATAGTCTCCTTTAAAGTACACAGATGGTAAGAAAGGAAGGAAAATTTTTATAAGAGAACAAATGTATCAAGTTAATTCTGAAAAAAAGAGGTACTATGCAATAGGAGCTATGTCCTGAAATATTTGGAGAAGTCCTCTGGTGTAGGGGGGGAGCCCTGATTCTGTATAAAGTTGGTTGGAGACACAGATTACTTGCATATTAATAGTCATGATTAAGTCCTCAATTCTAGATATATTCTGTGGAGCGCAAGGTGTCATTTAGGTCACAAAATAAAGGGCCAGGCCTTCAGAAGAGAAGATGCTAATTGTTGGGTGATTTTGAAAATCTGACCAAAATATTGCAGATTCAGTTCTTGCACTGGAATACTTTGATGACTATAGCTCCTGTCAAGAGGTAGACTAGGTCATCTTTTGGATGTGGACAAAAGGAGAAAACTGAAAATAACTGCATTAATCAAAAGCACTAGGGAAAAAGGCACCACAAAACTGTGGAAAAAGAACTACACTGGGAAACTTGTCTCTATTCTTGCCAGGGTTGTTTATATTTAATGTTATCTTGGACAAGATGTTCACCTCTTTCTTTTCATCCCTTATCTTGAGCTTGTCTATTTGTATTTAAACATGTTGGGATAGAGATTGACTTTTTGTATGAATTTGTACACTATGACACACAAATTTTACTTGATCTCATGATGCACTTTTGCAACTAGCATCTTATATTGCTAGATGAAAGGCGTGAGAGTGGATAATGGGAGAAAAATGAACCAAACAATGTAAGATGCAGTAAAAGTAATAAACAGGCACTGTTGGTGGRCACAAGCACCTGCTTCTTCTCCAGTGCATGACAAAATCACTTATTCTGCAAGCTGTAACTCTAAACATAAAGGTAAATGGGCCCCAAACTAGAACTGAATGAGGTAAAAATAGCAAACAGTTTATCCAGCAAATATAGCCCCTTTTTTCCACTTCCCAGATGATCTGTTGACAGGTCCAGGTTCTAGTGGAGGTATTCATTATTTCTAGTTGTGTGAAGAATGCTTTTGGTGTATGGGATACTTTGATCTATTAGGGTGTGAAGGGTCAAGTGAATCACCATGTGTTTTTAGCAAGGAGGGAGAAATTCAGGTGAGGATATATAAATTTCTCTATTAAGTTCATGTTCAAAAGAGAAGTAGACATTTTGTTGAACATTCATATCCATAACAGCTCAAGTGTGAGGAATATGAAGATATGACCTTCCTGGAGAGGGGATAAAGCCATTAAATGTGAAACTTTAATTCATTGCCTTAATAACAATGATTCCCAAAACATTAAAAGTAGAGAACATGATACGAATATGACATATTCTCTCTAAGTTTATATAAAAAGCTACCAGCTAGACTTAGCTTGATTTTTCAAAGTAATTTGGCATTTATAAAGTTAATGAAAATATTTCCCTTTGCAACTCTGTGGGAAACAATAGCTATTACTAGGTTATTGTCCTTTTTTTCATGCCTCAGTTATGCAATGTGCCACTTGAGTCATCTTCAGTTACAAAACTGTAGTCATTAAATTGTAGCATGTTTAAGACTTCTATCTTCTGGAATCCACTGATCCATGCAATTGCTGTCACACTGGAGAAGACAATGTTTGACTTGACATTAGTTTCTTGTCCTTCCACATTGTATATGACATACTGGCTTTTATTTTGCATTTTACTTGAAGGATCATGACATTTTAAAGAAGCAGARGAATTCTTGTTTATTTGTCAGTTATTGACTAACACTGGAAAACTTTTTCTTTTATACAGGGAATCATAGCAACTACCATTTCAAGTATATTGGCTTTTCAAGCACTTCAGCATAAGTTGTATATGAAGGTTCAGTTGAGTTAGCTCTCAGCACGGAGCAATATGGGAATGCAAAGGAAGTCTTATCTCAGGCCTTTGAATTTCTGGGTTCAGTTTCCAGCTCCTCCCCACATTTTCTGTGATGCTGTCTCAATCAGTTAAATATTTCTGAGCTGCATTAAAAATCCTGTAATTTACACTGGAAAAGGTTACTCACGAAACTCATCTATCTAAAGAATAAGGCAGTTATCTGGTGTGTATTGATTTTTATGGGCATGAATAGGGATCCAAAACCAGTTCTTCTTTCCAAGCCTCTATAACCTGGGAACAATAGTTTTGTGCGTTAACTAAAGAGCATTATGAAGATAAAAATTGGGGTTTTCATAGAGCCTACATTGCATTCCTTGTTAGTTTACAAACTCTCTTAGGGTGCTGTAAAAATCCCAACCAAATTCATTAGTGTTCAGATCTGCTCCGAAACAATAGTGATGGGAAGTAATATGGTTATAACTCAGGATGTCTGGGATGGGGTAGGGAACACATTTAATTTCCCTTTACTGCTGGTGATGGATTTTTGCTGCTTCACCTTTCTGTGCTACCAGTCCCAAGAGTTCCAGCTTCTAAACAACAAACAGCTTGACTTGCAGAAACTTTCCAGTCTCTCTGGGGAGGACCAGAAACTTGCAGCATATTTTAAGCCGTTGTTCAATTTTCTGAGGGGAGAGAATTGTCTCTAGGCACAAATTAGTGCTACCAGTGGAAGATGGAGTTCAGCTGTTTAGATACTAATATGCAGCAATTATGATAAAACAAAACTCATTCTGAAATTCTGGTGTAACTATGGTAACCTACATTCAATGTACTCCATTAAAAATATAAAAAAGTCTCCCCAGCAGGAGAGAGTAAATATTATCTGTTRTTGATTGATGAAGGTTCCAGACTGTGAAAAGTGGTTAATATATTTTTGCAATGAAATGCATTTGTTAAACCTTCCTTTTTATTGATAGTTATTGTCTGTTTAAATAGCATCAGATAGTTATCATTAATTTGTACATCTATTTTGAATCATTTGTTGCCTTCATTATAAGGTCTCAATTTTACAATGAGTCTCTGAGAAATTCCTTGATTAACCTTGTTTCATTTAATTTCTAGTTTGGGACATTTCCATTTGTATTTCACTGAAATTGACAAAGAGTCTACAAACCCAAACGTAATTTGTATACTTATATCATTTCAGGTTTAATAATAATAATAAATCCTCAAAGATCTGGCTTTTAATGATCTACTAGTTAGGTAGATATTCTGTTGCTTTACTTGCTAGTTGTTATGGCTTCCAAGTTATTTAAGTTAAATATTGCAAGTTACCCACAAAATAAAAACTTCTGAAATTCACATAGAAACAATGATGTCAAAGCATAAACATGTGTCTGGCAATACAAAAGAAAACATTGGCAACAGTTAGTAGCTATGTTAGCAAGATGCTGCCTGTGCCCTGAGAGAGAGGCTGSCTGCTCCCTGGAGCTCCTTGCAGGGCACTGCTGGAGCACGAAGCATGATGTCCTGCACAGCATACCCGCCAGGCTGACCAGACCCAGGACTTGCTCTTTCATGGGACTATTTCCTATACAGAGCTCATTCAGTCATCTCCACAATACTCTTTTTACCAGTTTAGAGAAACTGAGATTTGAACAACTAAATGTCAGCTGTGAGTCTTAGCTCACATTACAGTCAATAGAAATTTAATCTAGACCATTAACAGAGCCTCGTAAAGGGTCAGCTGACYGAGCTGACTGAGCCTTTAGCTGCCAAAGCGTAGTCAATTAGAGCTGCTTGAGAAGCCTTTTGGTGTCTCACCCTCCATTTCCTAGATGTTGCTCATCTAGGAAAGCGCTCATCTCCTGTGTGTGCTGTGACGTATTTGCCAGGCCTTTGCAGATATCACAGACACCAGGGACCATTTTAGACGGAATTAGATACCTTTATGAACTGAGACACCGATGGAAGCCCTTGATCTCTACTGACTATAGTGGGAGCTTAACATAAAGGTGACAAGAGACACCCAGCTAAAGACACCGTAATTTCAAGCCAAATCACACTCATGCYACATATTCCATAGCTTTATGGGTGTGACAATCGACCTATATTTGTACCTTTACAATGTTCTGATAAAGGAGCAGTATTCTGGCTTCTCTTGTCTCATTTAAAATAGCCTTTTCCTTCATCTGAAGTGACTCAGGGAACACTGTGCCACAGTCTGCTCAGGTAAGTCGGAATAATAGCATTACACAAGCGATACCACTTGTTACTGAAATAGCTGATACATCTTTTAGGAGAGATATTAAAAGATATCAAAAGCAGGGTTAAACAAGTGCCGTGGAGAATTATTTTCTCGTTTTTGGATTGAGATTGAAATCATTGGTAGGATATTATAAGAAACATATATTGATGCTACTTCTCCTGAATGAAAAAGCTTAGGTCTTCTGCACTGTGTTGCATGGAAAGGGGCTTTCTCTCAGCCATGTCTGCGGTAGTACAACATGGTGATTCTTACTCAGATCAGAGCTTTATCTGTAGCATTTTGCTTTCTCAAAAGAAGGAGGAAAATAATGATGACAGAATGTGAGAAAAAGTTAGTTTTATTTTATTCATAGCCCAAACCATCTATCTGCTTGCTTGGTTTTGTTCTATGAACTTGCTGTGAAGTGATGATATGGATTACCAGRCTGTTATCCTGAATAAAAAGTGCTATCGTTAATTCTCTTTTGCTGCAGCSATGGGCCATTATTTCCAATAGCTGTAGCTGTCACTTCCAGTACTGCGACCCATCAGGAAATCTCTCAGGAAACTGAAAGAGTTTACACAATGGCCTGGCAAGAATATAATTTACAGGGCAGCAGAAGGTGTAACTGCCTACTAGTCTCAGATTTATTCCTCATTCCTACTGCAAAGCTTAAATAAGTACAAGTAGGTGTTCTTTTCCTACTGGCGAGCTGTCCACCTGTCGCTCCACGGTTGCCCGAGAGCTCCTGAGACAGTATATCTTCCATCCACTAGCTGCCTGCTGCTGTTCGTGCTAATGCAGCCGCAAGGGCTCTGCCGGCGCCAGCTTCGCATTGGTGCCGCTGCCGGCAGGCAGGATGCATCACCACGTACGCTTCTGCTCCTTGAGTCCTAGGGTAGCTGCTTGAATGAGGTTTCCAGTGCAAAATCAAAATATTTCACATTTTTTTCCTCAAAATACTCCTTTGTATTTTCTACTAGCACATTAACTACTAGCTGAAGGTATGCAGAAAACAAATGCAAAAAGAGGGGTAGTTATAGGCCAAATTCATTTCTGCTATAATATTCCTTGTAGATTTGTTTTTTTAAAATGCCTTTTCTGAGCTATGCATATATATTACGGCACTTATATCGTATTTGGGTCTGCACTGGTGAATTGTACTATTGTCATATATTTGGTTAAAAGAATGGAACCTAAAATTGCCTGGTTATTTATTTTTTATAGAAGTTACACTGATTTGGGTAATGCCTTCATACAGCTCTCCAAATACAAATAATAACTCCTAGTCCCTAGGCTTGTGTCTGTGTTTACTCTTACCTCCTCCAAAACATCTTGGATTTATTTAATAGATCTATTTGGTTCAGAAATCAAAATAGATCACTGCTAGAATTAACTACTATTTATTAACCTTATTCTGCTAGCYTCATTTGTTTTCCCCTTGCCACATTATTCAGTATATTTTATTTTGTGTTTATGGTGCTTCTGTTATGGCTGAAGAGTGACCAGGAGCTATGATTTGTTATTGTTTTATTTCTTATTACATACTAAGAAAGCAAATAACAAATTACAGAGTAAAATTATCATGAAACTTTATAGTGATATTCCACAGCTCCKGTAGTAAACATGGCTGGTTGTGATTGACTACAAAGCCTATGATTAATGAAACGGTACACAGGAAAAATAATTATTAACATAGTTGCGTTATAATATTTCATGTAGGTGGTATATTCCTTGAATCAGGGACTATCTTTAATCTTTCCAAATAATATCTGGCCACTTACAATACTTATAACTCTTAAAATATAATGTAAAMATTTAAGAATGAAAAAAAGCTATAATATGATATAATAATAATATAATATGAGCAAAATAATAACAGAATCAGGTTATTTATTTTTTCCTATAAAAAGCACATACTGGTGGTAAGCTGACTACTTCTGCCCCATATAAACACTTATAAGAACTGCTGAGGAAGGATAAGTAACATTTTTTTAGGATATGCCATAATTTTAACTTTTTTGAAGTCACACATAATAAAATTCAAATGTATTTAATTTTGGTTAATCAGTTTGCATTGGAATCTAGTTAAGTTTTKAAGTTTTATACAACATCTAACAATATATGAGGATCACTTTTCAAACAGAAATCAAAGTATTATTTTTGAAATGGTAAAGGGTTCCTAATTTGGCCTTATTTGAATGCTTTCCTTCTATACGTTTTTAAGGAAATGCAACCACAATGTCAGTGCTTTCTCAAAGTATTTTGCTTTTGTTCAATTGGCATTTTCTGATGGAAAATAGTTATAACAGCAAATTGTTAGAAAGCTTTACTGCTAACAATCATCAAGGTACAGATTTGAAGAGGGAGGGAAGGAGCACAGATCCCTAGATAAAATTTCTGCCTGTTCCTACTGACTTGAAAATAAGATGATTTAACTATCTATTTCTCCAGACATAAAAGTCAAACTTCACCTGTGCTGGACTATATCGCACAATCAAACAAATTTTAACCTGGATAAACAATATTGTCATTGTGAGCTATCATAGGAATGATGAAAATTTAAGGAAGGAAAGCTAAACTAAAAGAGCATCCTTCYTGTTTTGTAGCACTGGATAGTTTTCCAAGATGTACCTTGCTATTGAAAATATTACCCCTGCAGTATTGTTATTAAGTTTTTGTCATGAAAGTGAAGGAGGCATAGCTCAAAAGGCCTCTGGTAACAGGGAATTATGAAGGACTTTCCTATAAGCGAATGAAATATAATTATACTCTTGCATAGGTGAGAGAAAATACATTTTGGATAAAGAAAGGAAAGCTTGAATCACTGCAAACAGTATATATATGGCACAAATTGGCTGTGCTGTATATTTGTCATTAGGAAGTGTGGTAAATGAATGCATATAAGAGTAGCCAAGCTTTTTTTTTTTTTCTTTTTTTTTCCCCAAAGCTGAGGACAAACCTAGTATGATATTGAAAAGAAAAAAGAGCTTAACTTTTGCTGGTGTTGCATTACTGACTAAGACTGAATCATGAAGTACATTGCTGATGAAAGACAACTTATCCACGCGTGGACGTGCATGTGCACATACAACTCCCAAAGCCCCCTGAATACATATACCCCTCAACATCCAATTTTTATACCCAGGAACCACTCCGTAAAGCTGAGGTGTAAGTGAGCTCTTCAGCTGAATTTGTTTCACCCRAGACATGACACCTTATTCTTTGCTTACTCTTGGCATATCACTGATGTGAAGTAAAACACATTAAAATAAGCTTCTTTCACTGAGCATGCAGGTACTTACCACTGTTCAACTCACTGTGCTATTCCATGGTAATTTAACTGTGTCTGCACTCTTATATTGAGGCATTTGGTTGTTAAACACATCCTGGATTTTAGACTGATTTTCCTCTTGTTTAAACTGCCAGTGGAATCACTGGAGTTATCACACCTTATCACACTATTTAGTCCATGCAATCTCATTTCCCCATTTCCAGACACAGAGGAAAAGTAACTCCCACAGACATTAACTGAGGTTACTGGGCTGAAGTCAGATATATTTGAATATCCCACAGTAGGAGAAATAATTTGCAGGTTAGTAACATGCTGGCATTGCATTCTACTGTGGGCATGATTACCTTTGATGTTTTTGTCCTTGCAAAAATAAACACTCAAATGCAGTTAATGTAATTACAATATGGTTAAACACATCTGAGATAAGAAAGAAAAATAAAAGACAATTCTATTGAAGGATGACTGCATTTTAAATAGTTGTTTTTTAACTAACATTTAAATGATAAAATAATACATAAAGTCTTAAAATTGAAAGAAAAAATCCCTTTAAACCACTTATGAAAGTGAATAAAATTTAAGAAGTGAGCTTTAATGAACATGTATTTTGCTCAAATGCTTTTTCAGTGCCAGTAAAAACAGTAAGGGCTTCCTACTGAACATAATTTGAATCCTAGAACCCCAGCTGAGGGGAGGAAAATCTTCTCTCTGACACATGGACCATATAATTACAGAGATCTTATTCCTCAAACAGATTTTTTTTTTCTCTTCAACCTCCTGCCCAAATAATGGCTCAGCTAGTAAAAGTTGTGGTGAATGTGTACACACACTCCTTCAAATCCTAAGCAGTTTCTCTTCACTCATATATGAGGACTCTTCATGAAATAACTGTTAAAATAGCTAATGTTAAAAGAAAAATCTCTGAAGACACTAAAGATGCTGCTTGTATCAGTAAGGAAAAATGTTTCTTCAGGTAAAAAAGATTTGGCCTTCAGAAGGCCTCTAAGACTATGTGTGTTTTCACCTAATTGTATGTTCAGAGCCTTGATTTTTAGTTTCTGCTCATTTCTTTAATTATAGTGATGTAATAATATCCATGATCCATGTAACATTGACTCAAGATATAAAGATATGAGACATGAAAGCAAATTATTTGTACTCTAGCAAACATGACTTACTCTAAAGACAGCTGCCCATTGAATATAACCCCGTTATGTGGATGCAAAGTGCTTAAGGCTAGTGCATCCATACAGAGCTGGGTCATTATTTAGGGGGAATATTTCTAGCACAGACATCTTGTTTGACCCCTCACTTGATGAGTGGGATTCTGTACTCCAAATTTCCTGGACCTTTAAATCAATGCCTTAGACTTCTAGAGACTTTGTACAATCTGAGCATTTGCTTAGACATGTTCCTTCATAGTTCAGACTGGGCCGTTGATATTCTGGGACTCTGTATGAACTCTTTTGGGGATAAAATGGCAAAAGATGGGGAAGATAATTTTAGTAGAAGAATTTCTTCACTTCAGTTACTTTACTTTTAAGAGACAAAGTAGATTCTCTGTTTTTCTAAAATATAACAGGCATCTTGAAATAATACKAATTCCAAATCTGATCTCACTATATCTGCGTCTTTGAGGCTTGTTGATCTTAGTACCAGGTAGAGTCTTTGAAAAAACTTTACCATCTGATGACAGGACCATTCTTAGATGATCACTCCTTTTATACACGGCCTATTGCTTTTAGCCATGATCTGTCTGTCACTCTGGTCATAAGGTGGATTCCTTTATTTTGAGAATCCACTATTCATAAAATCATAGAAAAATGAGGTTGGAAGGAGTCCCTGGAGACAACCTAATCCAATCCCATGCTCCAAGCAGATCCAACCTCATCCAAGGATGAAGACTGCACAGCCTCTCTGTRCCATGTCCTCCAGGGTTTGACCATCCGCACAGAGAGAAAGATTTCCCTAGTAGCTAATAGGAATTTACATGTTGAAGCTTCTGTTCTTTGCCTCCTGTCCAGTCACTGTGGCCCTCCAAAAACAATCTGGTTCCATCTTCTTCATACCCTCATATTCTGTTGCTGAAGACTTCCACAGGACTACCATGAAGTTACAAGCTGAAGACTTCTATAGGATCAGAGCAGAGGTAGAAAGATGATCCCAATGAACAGCTTCAGATCACCTTGCAGTGGCTAGGTAGTAGAGACCTCTCAACAGAGTGGTAAGAGAAGACCCTTGGTAAACTCTTCTGAATACTTTTTCATCTCAYACCAGGTAATTCTTCTTGTGCAAGGATTTCCATTTTTTTTTTCTAATTTCAGGAGAATATAATGGAATTGTTTGGCTTCCTCTGCTTGTTCTGAAGGTTCTTTAAGATTAACAGAAAGCAAAATTGATCAGAGCCCTCTGGGTAGCCAGCAGAGCAATTGTTATTTCAGTGCTACCCAATAACGACATATTTGAGTTTGGAAAAAGGGTAGAATGACAGAAAGTTGCTGATCATGAGTGGTGACATCTTTTCTGAGCAATGTAGTTCTCTACAAGGTAATTCAGTAATTTCATTTTGTACGTTTCAATGTCATTAAGACATGCTCTACTCGTACTACAAAACGGGTTTCACATTTTGATGAAGAAAACATTAGTTTTGTGATAAAAAAAAGAAAGCTAAACCCCATATCGCTCCTCTAATATATTCATTCTGGCAAGACAAATAAGAAAACAGTCTTCAAATTGCAGTGTAATAAGAATGGAATCCAGTGTAAAAATAAATTGGAGACAGAATTTAATTATTGCTTTTCTCTGCATGATTTGCTCCTTAGCCCCTTTGCAAACTTTCTAAAACTTATTTAAAATTCGTCCTTTATCCTTCATCTGTTGACATTATTTACATACAGAACTCTGATGTGTTTRCCATACAATTAGAATAGATCTTCATTTTAATTAAATATCAATTTAGGATCACAACTTCAAGCTATTTGTCAGCACTGATAGTGATCAATAGAAGGAGATGCTGAACAAAGAAGACAAATAGATTTTCTGAGTAGTCAAATATTTTTCATTTCTTCTGGTACCCCATTTTTAATAGGCGATGAAGAGATTAAATTTCCTTCATCTTTTTAGTCATTCTGTGGCACATATTTAGAAAGTTGAAATCAGAAGCTAATTACCTCATCATTATACTTAATTGACATGCTACCTTTTTCTCTGTAACTCACCATGACAGCTTTGTTTAACAAGGATGCAGTGACTGCTAGTCCCAGGAGTAAAACTTTCAATAGCCGTGGGCAAGTTCCTAAAAATAAAGCTCAGTTAGGAACTGAGGACTCAGATCAAACCTCTTGGGGCTATGCACCCACTGTTTTGCTATTGCATATGCCACATCACAAAACCTTATAAATTACAGCTTAAGTGTATATCAYACTCAGTTTACACTTATTTATTTTCAGACTGACATCGTTTTTGAGTTTCCACAGTACTTTCACTCACTGGACTCTGTCCCATCGTGATATATTTGTGGATATACCCTGCTCAGTCTTTGTTTTGTTGTCTTGGACAAGAAACACTCTTTTAATCTTCTCTTGTAAGGTAGTCTCCACGTTCTGCTTGGCATCCTAATAGGTCTCTGAACCTCTTAAATTTATCTGCTTCGAACAGGAATGAAAGAGGTTCAACAAGGGTGATCATCTGCACCAACTCGAACACATGGCTACTTCCTTATCACCACGTTTTAGCTGACACATTTTAGTTTACAGTTGCYTTCTCATGATTGCCTCAGATGGAGATGTACTGGACATCCTGTGACCGAGTATTATATCCCACATCTTCTATTATGTCTTTTCTAAGTGTTTGATTTCATTAACCTGTGAAATTTTTGCTGTTGGTCTGAACGTATCATCTTCCTTTCATATTGTTAAATTTTGCCCATCTATTAGCCTTATGATCATCCAGTTTCTCCTCCGTGCTCTTCTAGTCCTCCTTTATACTGATAATTGTCTCCAGGGTATTTGTCACTGGCAAGGTAAATATCATTTGACTTTTTGCGAAAAGGCTAAATTCTTTATAAATTCTCTCCAGCCTTTAGGTTCCCTCATAGCATGATATTTGTTTGTCTTATTTTTTAAGTGGTTTTGAACCCATTTTACTGTTCTCATGCAARTTCTCATTTTCTCCTGCTTCACTGACAATCTCTCCTCTGGCCAGTGGATTCAATGTTTTGCTGAGAACGGAGAGATTACCCTGCAGCTTTTGTCCAGGAAGGGTACTTTTGCAGATAGAGCTATCATTTTATTCTGGTACACCCTTCTTCTGCATAACTCCCACTGCAATTTATTCCATCTGTTTCCATGTCTTTATTTTTTTTCCCTCAAATTTATTTTAAACTTTTGCTTGATATTGAAATTAGGCTTTGGGCCTGGCTTTGTCGGATTAGTGTTTCCATCCTTAACCTGAATATAGGTGTAACTCACGTACAAACTTTTTTTAAAAAACTGTCATGTTAGCGAGCTCTTCAAATGCTAGAATGAACATAATTTTGTGCTGTCATCTTGAATCTAGTAATGTTTTGTGTTTTTATGCAGTCTCTAATATGAGATAGATGAGTTTTTCCATTCTTTCTTTCCTTCCTGTTATTAGCACTTCATTTGCCTGTACATTTCCAAAACCAACATCCACATGAAAATGGCAGCAAAAACTTACCTTGCACTGAAAATACAGTGTAAAAGAAATTCAAGTGAGGAGGATTGTGTAATGCAGAACAACTTCTTCAGGAATTTTTGCATTCAAAGTATTGCAAATAGTGATTATAGACATTTGCACACATTAAGGATAATTCTTTCAAACATGTAGGACATTATTCCTCATCAATTATGTGTGTGTGTATATATATATATATATATATGTGTGTGTGTATATATATATATGTATTTAATACATAAAAATTAATTTTTAAATCTCAACATTAATTCAAAATCTTGAATTTCAAAGTCATGAAATATAAGTAAAGAATTTTCATTTTAAAAAGCCTTTGTTTTGCTAGAAAAGTAGGCTGAGGAGCAGAAGAGAGAGAAACATGGCAATGGTATTTGTAATAGCATCAATAAGCATGGTACACTGGGATAATATGTGAATGGAGACTCTACATATTTGTAGAGAAGTTGGGAAATCGATCAAAGATGAAGGTCACTAATAGAAAGGTTTCCTTTYCTTGTATTAAATTGAAATAGATATTAAATTTGTAGGTTGAGACTGAACTAGATGCATTTTAATACTCTTCTCATCTTTAACAGGCTCAAATTTTAACAGAACATTTCTGATAATTTATTTTTATTTTATTTCTATATCTACTGCATACCAAATTCTTTTTCATTTATACTATTCTAGTACCTACCTGTGTATAAATGTACATACAATTTGAGTCTGTATAAGTGAGTACATATGCATTCATTAAAGGKTATTTATCTAGAAAATTACATATTTTTTATTTTAAAAGGCTTCAGTTAATGAAAAACAAAAATATATGAAAGGAAGTGGAAAGACAACTGAAAGAAGGGACAGGTATGGAATATTAGTRTTTAATTAGCAACATTTTCTTTTGACAGGGCTCTGAGTGAGGAGCTCAAGATCTTGTCTTGCTAAGGCAAAGAGTATTTATTCCTTAAAATCGTATATTTGATGTAGTGTGTGCGGTGGGCCCTTGACTGGGACACAGTAATATGTGTATGGTTCATTCTAGCTGCAAAGAGTGCGATTGAAATTCTTTTATGGCTCATTTAATAGCTTCTGTGAACCAGCTCTTTTATCTGTGCCAAATGGTATTCCCCTCTCACATATAAGTATCATATTCTTATGTGAATATTTGCATGTCCTTTTTTATAATTCACATCTATATGAATATCCAAGTATGTGAGCTGATAATTTTCCAGTACAGTTTTTCACAGAAAGCAAAAGTCAAAATTGGAAAGTATGAAAATCTCCTGAAACAGATAAGTGAGTAAGGCCATAAGAAATTCATTTTGAGTTTTATAATATTTGCCTAACTTTGGAAACAACAAGATTTAATCAGACCCAGCTGCTTTTGCTTCCTACAGGGTAATTCTTTCTTAAGATATGCTAAATGGACCTGACAAAAATATGATTGAATCAAAATCTATTTCTTCATATCAAAAACTTGCAGCAAAGTCACATCTGGTGGTAATATTGTCTATCAAGATCAAAGATATTGTACTGTTATTGCAGATTGTTAAATGTATTTCTAGATATGACATGATAGGACATCAGTGATTAGGAATGTTCAGAGTTTAATAGTTGTGAATGAAAATCCAGATGATAATCATGTTGTCTTTCCAGAAGCATGTGAAGGAATTAAATCAGAATTTTATCTAGTCACAAATACCCTGGAAACTTAATTGCTAATTAAATGTTCACAATAGAATTTTATTTTATTTGAACTTGATAATTTTGAAAAGTACTGGGCCAATAAAAAATATCCATATAGAATTTAAAATATGTTATTCCTGTTGCCAGTCAGCTGAAAAATACCAGCAGGAGAACACAAAGTGGRACTTACATACCACATAACTTTGCAATAAGGGCATTTACTCCAGATTTATTCTAATTTTGACTCTCTGAGAACTCTTTTTGCTAGGTGTTTGGCATTGCAGAGAGTTTCCAGATTGGCAGGTGTTTGTCCTTTCCTTTATTTTAATATGTTTTGGCAATTTTAAACCCATTTTGAKGAAGGTTTTTCAGGGCTGCCTATTTTGAGACTCATCAAATATCTCTTCCTCTTCCCTCATGTCCTTCACCTTTTTTATCTTTGTCTGGTTTCTTGTGGTTCAAGCAACATATCACAAATAGAATTATAAAGGTGATCTGAAAAATCAAAATATCACTTCTTGATCTATCTAACATCATTCAAGGGCATGGGCACGGGTCCAACGAAGTATTTAGACTCTTTGCTGTTATTGAGGCTTCCAATGTTCTTCTGAAATCTCTTTCACTGACGTTTATTACCTCACAACTGGGGTGGACTAAAAGCATGCCCACAGGCAATTAAGGAAATTCAGCTAATGGGTGATAATTTATTAGGCCACTGTAATTCAATTCCATCCCGTTATGCGCCTTAGCTCTTAGCAAGCTCTTTCAAATGAAGTTAATTCGAAAGCTTTGCTTCGTGTGTTTATGGTGGCATAGACAGGCCTTATCAAATTTCTCAAGGATATGTTATTACATAATGTTTTTAACAAAATTACAGCCTTCCTGCCTATCCATGCAGACCAGGACAAAAGTATTACCTAAAGCTATTAAAAAACCCTCCAAACCGCAATTTCTCTATTATAAGAGCAAATGCGTTATACATCAGAAGGATGACGTTTCAGGTGAACTCTTCCCTGCATATGATGACTGTACGCATGCTAACTAATCTGTCCAAATGTTTTCCAGAGTTTCTTGTATGTGGTCGTATATATACCACAGGGTCATCTGGTGGGTAGCAGCTCCCGGGTAGCGATGTACGTATGGCCCCATCTTGTAAACTCGTGTTCAAGTGAGTCATCCTCATGTAGATGTTCCCACGACTGCTGAAAATTCATGCGCACACAAATTGTGCAGAATGGTTTAGGATGGCTTTTGCTTTGGGTAACAGCTGAAGTAGAAAATCTATCTCTAAGTGGCTTTCTTTTGAAAAGATTAACTTGTTGGAACATTAAAAATGCCAAATTCAGCAAGAACAAAGATATCTCTGTGGGTGAGTGTGACTCAGGTCCTAAATTACTCACAGCGAAACAGGTTGGCACTGGCATTTAGAGAAGAGCAGGTGTAGTGTTACAATTAAAATACTTCACTTCCCAGTTCCACCCACCACCTCTCTGTGAAAGAAAGAAAATCAGAACTGATGCTTCCAAAGTAAAAAAAAAAAAAAAAAAAAAAAAAAGAGAGAGAGAGAGAAACCAGAAATCACCAGAAATCAACTATGCATCAGATTATTTCTCAGGAAAAGCAGGGGAAGATTAATGATGGGAAGCACTCTAGGTTTTTAGAATAACAGTGATACTTTCTGGAGCCACCCAAAGGATGGGGCTATGATGTGCCTGTTAAAGAGTTGTTGGGCAGGTGGAGGATAAAACTGAATTTTGTTTCCAGAGTAATGAAATGCCAAAAAATGTTTGCTAGCACTTGCAGCTGTAAACAGTTTCAAAGTATAGAAAAAAGAATCAATAGAAAAGAGAGTCAAAGCATCCACATATATCAGAAATAAACTAGCACAGTAAATTTTCTCTAGTTCGTCCTCCTTCTCTTATTTGTGTGAAAAGATATTTTGCCATAGAGATTGTTTCTTTCTTTTTATGAAAGCCAGAAAATAGAGCCTATTTCATGAAAAGAACTCAAATGAGGTCTGAGTGTACTGTGTACACGTTCTTCATATAGAATCATTACATTAAATAATCATTTAGCAAGGGATAAGATACATCATGAAGAGGGCTAGCTGTGTACCAGTGACAGAGACAGTATTTCAGCAATTATAAGTCAGGCCAAAYAGATCTCATTATAGGAAGCAGTAGCTAAGAACAGCACAGCTGTATGAAGACTGTGTTGAAAGCTGCATTTCCATTGTACGTGTGGCTATGATTTTGAGCTGAATTTTTATGTGGGATACTGTTATGCATGTCTGCTTGTATATAAAAGAAGGGAAGATTGAAATGGGTAAAAAAAGAAAGGGATGATAGTAATGACAGAATGAATCAGTCATCTAATATTTGCAAACATTTTTTTTCAACAACTTGTTTCAATGAACAAACAATATATTATTCTGAATATTTTTCTGTTATTTGTCCAGTTCAAATTGAGAGCTGAATGATATATMCAGAAAGTTAAAAGGGATCAAGATCTGAGAGATAAGACTGTGGTGGCACAAAGGACTATGAAAATGCATTCATTGTCCAGGGAAAAGATGGCAAACTTAATGTTGAAACTGTTTTAGAATGGCAAATTGGATTTTTTCAAAGACATGCCTGCCCACTGAAAGCGCTTGAAAAGGAGATGGGCCTTTGAAAAAGTAAGTTTTGATGAAAAGTCAGTAATTTAGTAATTTAGGTATGCTGCCTATGTGCCTATACCACAGGAAGCTATAACACACGTATCTAAGTGCTGGGGAGGCTTGATGCAATTACCTGAACATTAGTGTCTCTTGCCATACCCTGTCCATGGGATTGGTGGATATGATACAGCACCCTGCAGGAAAGCCAGGCTCTTTCAGAGAGGGAGCTGGGAGCCAGGTGTGATTGCTGCAGGTGTTTTGAATACCACTATATGCTTCTGCAAAAGCCACCAAATGGGTATTTAGGACTCATATTAAAAACAGGAGCTTAGAAACCCAGCAGACATAGAGATATCTACCTCTGTAGGTGTCTGCAGTCTGGAGCTGTATCCTGCCCTTATGTTTTTGTTGGCTGTGCTACCCAAACAGACCACATCTTCCATGATTTATTTCCCTTTTAAATGAGAAATGAAACGAGAGCATTTCAAAAGGTGGGGAGTTTGGGCCAGAGTTCTCAAAGGATAGCTCTGGCACAGCACATAGGCATGCTATTTACACAACACTCAAGAAAATTATTTATTTGAGTATTGAGTATTGATTTTTCTACTCATAGCTAGCCTTTAATTAATTGAATTCTTGCACTATTAAAATAACAGAGGTGCAAACAGGCAAAACTGAGTCCTGATCTCAGTCCATGGGTTATGCTTTGACTACAGTGCTCACTGATTGTATTTTTAAGTGTTAAGATATCTCCTGAGGCCTGCCCTGAAATGGCCATCAGATATTCTCACTTAAAGTAAGTTGTTTGGAAAATAAGGAGACAAAGGCTGTATCTTCAGTAGCAACAGAGATGAGCACTGAGAAGTGGTGAAAT